>NW_026718227.1:0-13701 GCF_029784015.1 Lycium ferocissimum
TCCTTTATAAAATGGACCCGACCCAGGAATTCAACTCGGCCAAATTCAACAACACAACAAACCAACAATCATTCCAACAATATCCATAATCAATTCGAAACGCATTCGAACATTAAAAATCCTTCTCCACACATTCCAATCATGCTTACCACAACTACATACTTACAAACCAATATGTAATCAAACTAACGCACATTCAATTATCAATCCAAAACCACTCAAACAACATTCAAGAACTCTTTAAACAATACACACAATATTTCCAACAACCCAACAAACACTCCATTCCACCCGAATTGATCCCCAAACCCGAGAACCTCAACTCTAATACATTCCTCGATTTCAAATCGTGATTTACTTCAACAATCCACACTCTAACCATGCCATTTCCATAAACATAAAAATCACACTAAATACACAAAATCCTCCAAAAACAGCCCATACACTTACAATACCAATTTGAATCATTAAACTCTTATTTCCAACATAGAATCTACATAACAACAACAACCAAAATTCCAAGAAAACTAATCCATTTCTTGACACACACCAAAGGCCATATTCGGCCAACCTTGCACACATACATATTCATGATTTTCATTTATTTCAACACTCTACAATAACCAAACATGCTACATAAAACTCATACACCAACTTTAACACAACACACACATACACGGCCAACCACCATACACACGGCTTCAACTTCAAATACCAAACTTTCATGAATTTCATCCATAACAACATACAACAACACACACAAACCTTTCATAACTCATAAAACAAGATTAGAATTTACCTTTCTTCACAAATCCTCAATTTGTCCAAAGTTGGCCAAGGATGAAAACGAGTGATCCAACGCTTGAAACAACACCTCCACGTTACTAAGCACCCTCAAATTAGTAGGTTTGCATCAAAGAAATAATTTTAGGAAGGCTTAATCTTGGTCTTGAATTTGGAAGCTCTTGGCCGAATGGGGTGTTTTACTCTAAGGTTCTTGATTTTTTCTTAAGTCTTGAAAGATGAAATAAATGGTCCCTTAGTCATCTCTTATATTTCATCTAATAGCCAACCATGTGGCCATGGCCACTCCTAAGGTGGCCTACCACATGGCTTCTTTTCTTTCCTCAACTTCTTTCAATAATTGTGCAACTTTCACAAATTCCATCTTTGGTCCCGAACTTTCTTAAATGTTTCCATACCAATAACATCATACATACTTAGGTCTTACGACAAAATCGAAGGTCACACGTCCCGACTTCGTACCGGAACGGTCTTAATCCTAACTTTTCATAGTTAACCCGAATCGTCTCGTCGCTCAAAATACGGGATGTAACACCTAGGGGGACGCAAAGCTGGGTTGCTGATCAATCGGCATGTGATCTGATGATACCAGCGCATGTAATGCTCAATGGGAACAAATGGCCGACCACCGCTAAAGTACCAACACATTCTCAATCTCGTGGAGTGGACATCTAAAGCGTAAAAATCATCACCAACGGCGGCTTCCATCGTCCCGCCTGGTAGTGTCTGAGCTCATGTCGGACGTCGAGGTATACTGCCGTGTATGCCCAAACCGTCATAAGACACGCTCGGCATGTTCTCCTCTACGATGTCCGGGTGTATCAATGGACACCGCGACCTCCCCCCGATCGCCTTACGGAAAACCGCAAACCATCTAATATAGCAACAGCCGTAGACGTCCGTATAATAAATAGCATAATATATAAATACAAATCGATGATCACCAAGTCGAAAAGACGTTTAATTAAATTATTAATGTAAATTTAAATAGTTATATCGCATCGTCCGTCATGTGATCGTCGGTCCGGAATGGAAGAATACGTGGGTGCGTATCCACATCCCGATCAAAACCCGTTGTCCACCTCTCGTATAAGGCATGTTAATCTCGAGGTGATGCTAGTACTCGGGCTAAAAAGCGATATCTCTCTCCCATGCCCATTGTAAGTGATATTAGAAAATACGATTTTTAAGTCGTCATTTCAGCGGTTTGTCTACATTAAGCGGAAGGCACACTTAAAATATTACCTGGAGAAGAGCAAAAAATCCATATACATCTCTGACAACACCAATAGACGCTCGGCACAGGCATCTATAATGATACGCCAAAACAGCACCGCCCCAGTTGTAGTCTCCCAGGCGGTCCATACGCTCTCCAAGAAAACCAAATAACGTAAGCCGACAAAGGCACCCTGATGAGTTCGGGGAGCAAGATGCCCCCGAACATAATAAGCGAGTGTACAAACGATGTGCATGACGATCAACATCGTCTTACGGGGTGCGTCCTCAATCCGATCCGGACCCTCCAAATAAATGCAAAGTGCACTAACCGAACCCGACTCTGTCCTGAAATCTGGCCCTCGGCATCAGGCACGAAGTGGGTGAGCCTAGTCAACTTTGTCGCCCACGTCTGACCAGGAAGAGGCTCGTACTGAGTGTATAGTGGCTCTCTATCTACCCGCAATCCAAAGAGGACCTCCACATCCTGAAGTGTAATCGTGGCCTCACCAGTGCGAAGATGGAAGGTATGTGTCTCTAGCCTCCACCGCTCAACCATGGCCGTGATGAGCGCCCAATCATGCTGTACCTGACCAACGGACACGCAAGGGTAGATGCCGCCCCGAAACAATATCTCCAAGACGCGAGGGTGCGGAGGGGGGGGGGGGGTGCTCGCATAAAAGAGTCCAAGCTCTCTGCAGCCTACGGGGACGGAGCCTAGTAGATATCCCTATAGTACCGGCCCATAATAAGTCTGATCTATGATTGTCTTGCAAAGACAATACTGATCTATCAGAAGGCCCCGGGTGAACATCGGGCCCTGGGTGATCATTGGGCCCCGGGTGAGCATCGGGCCCAGGGGAACATCGGGCCCAGGAGGAACATTCGGATCCATGAAAGAGTCTGGTCTGTACAAACTAAATTAGTCATTATTCTTGAAATGAAAGATAAATTATATTAACTAATTAATAATTTGTAGGGAATATGTGAATTATGTAGTATTATATCTTGTGAATAATTAACATGGATATGTAAATTTAATATGTGATAGTAAGGACACATATGTGATGGCAAAGACTTTTAAGTTAATTACTTTGAATTATGTGATGGCAAAGACTTGTTAAGTTAGTTAGTTTGGGAATGAAATTCAAGAGTAATATTTGTTTAGAACTCTATTTTGAATATGTGATATATTTTAGTTGACCAAATAGCTAACACAACTATGATAAAATTAAACTAAAAGAGTATATAAATGGATCACATATTTTCTACAAACTTTACATTTTTTTGGTTGGCTTATGTATTTATGAAAAGAAGAACTTTAACTATTCCTTTTAAGATAATCTTTTTTTATTTAACATATATATATATATATATATATATATATATATATATATATATATATATATATATATATATATATATATTCATGCTTTTAAAATTATATAGATTAACAATTCATAATCATTTACAACTTATCCGGATGGTTGTTACCTATTGTATTATATTATGTTGTTAGTTTAAATACAATGTTTTCTTTGATTGTTACTTTAATTTTATTTTTATGTAACGAATGAAATGTCCTATTTTATGTAACCACTAATTTGGTCCATACAATACAACACAATACGATAAATGTCAAAACAATACATAACAATCATCCAAACAAAGTGTTAACAACATAATAATTCATTACCAATCAACTTTTTCAATTCATAAACAATATTTAACAACTAATAAATTCATAATCAATATTTAACAAATAATTAATTAACAAAATAATAATTCATTAACAATTCATAAATAATTAACAACTCATAAACATATAACAAATTAACAATTCATAAACATTTAACAAATTAAAAATTCATAAACATTTAACAAATAATGAATTAAACAAAAAAAAAAAAATTGAACGAGGCAAAGCACGCGTCCGAACAAGAACAATTTTTTTTTTTTTTTTTTTTTTTTTTGTTTGGAAAATAGCAAGGATTAAATGTTAAGCATGCTTAGAATATAATATATATAACAAAATAATAACAAAAGTTCATAGTAGAAAACCTTAATCGAAGATTTTTTGTAGAGTTATTTTAATCGATTTGTATGACGCTTTTTCCCAAAATTCGAACTTAGAATCCTGCTCCTCGACTTGAATATACTGAGAATCTAAACTTTCCGGACGAAATTTAATAGAAAATGACATTTTTGGATGTGGGGACCACCTCGATTTTGCCTTCAATGGCCTTTTTAATTTTTTTTTAACCACTGGAGGGACCAGTGGTGGAACCCGATGGGTTTAAAGTGGAGTCCTATAGCGCAGTATTTTACTACGCTATAGGTGAGAGAAAGATTTATATAGCGCAGTAAAATATTGCGCTAAAGCACTTAACGGGGCCGTTACGGTTAAGTGCTTCTAAAGGTACTTTTGTAACATTTTTTTTTGTTGGGGTATTTTGGTTCAAAATGATTTTTTTTGGGGCATTTTGGTTCCGAACTCTCAAAAGAAAGGACCCTTAAAAATATCGAAACAAAGATTGTTTATGTGGCACCTTTTATTTTTAAGTGTGTCGCTAAAAGAATGTTATTTTTAAGTATATTTGAAGGATACCAGTAAGTATCGTTGACAATCACCTAAGCGGAGGACAAGACTGGTATGGAGTATACATATTTAAATATAATGAAATGCATCAAGTGAAGCAAGTAATACATAACAAATACTATAAGTCTGTAAGCTGAAATTTCATACGAAATTAAGTTTAACACTAATATCCGGCCAATGAAAAGCCGAGTTTGAATTGACAATTGAAATGAAATCTGAAACTGACTATGAAACTGACGCTGAAAATTGAATTATTTTTAGTAAATAACTTTCTTGAGAAAAATTTATATGTAGTGGCCCTGCATACGTAAGGACCTGGCAACACCCACTGCTGAGTATCAGTATATCTCCCAGTGAAAACAATAACACCTTCCAGTGTGAGCTATCTGACCCTGGCCTCTAGCAGCACTCACACATTGTGGAGGTATACCTGCAAGCATGAGGTAGCTAACCCTGGTCATCGTAACACTCATGCTCGGGAAGGGTATCACGACCCATTTTAAGAATCGTGCGGGCACCTACCATCCCCACCTTAGTAGGAGAACCCTCAACCCAAAACAAAATCATTGGCAAGTAAAGAACGAGATTCATTATCCATCAAGATATGTTATAATCAAAAGCGGAAGCCAAACCAATATATTTAAACTAAATAGCGGAAGTGTTTACAACAATTTAATAAATGCACTGACTCATTTCCCATGACCTGGTCTAGACTGGGACTAGTGCGACTAAGAATGGATACTGAATACAACAACAAATTTAAAGACTCAACCTCCATCTCGGAATGAGCATGATGGAGGCCTTTAAGATAGGCACCGTGCATCTGTTACGCCCCTCGTTTTCATCGTAGGAGAACTTATGATTTTCTAGTTGGGTACGCCTTTGGAATAGAGACCCGTGCTCGAGTTTTGGAGATAGAAAGTGTCTTACCCCGTGTACAAAGGTACCAGCAGGTATTCCTGGTAACTTACAGGATTAGAAGTTGAACGAATCGAATTGACGCAATCAGAACGGATTCAGGTAAATCTGCAGGTCTCAGTCAATATCGATGGACCGCCATTTTGTGACGTCGTTATGTCTCTGCAGCCTCTGATCTGTAGGTGCAGATCGACGGAGCAAGTTGTCGGGCCGTCGACACGTCGATGGGTCATCGACCCGCATAGCTGGAACTTTTTAGTTCCAAGTATAAATATATGATCTCATGACTTTATTTCTCATTTTCTCTCTTCCAAGTCAGAGAAAACCCTAGTATATTTACTCCCAATATTTTCTATCATAATAGTGGAGATTTGGTAAGATCCGAGCCCCGTAAAACCCGAGCTTGTGAAAAAGAAGGTTGCTCCTAGGGTTTCATTAAGTTGTGAAGCTTGGGAAGTTGGAGTTAAAGTTGATCCTTGGAATCTTAGACCCCTCAAGGTATGTAAATGATTTCTACGTTTGTACTTAAGCTAATTACTATGAGTTTTAGTGGTTTTAAGTAAAGAGAAGATTCTTATGAAAGTGGTAAGTTGATGATGGGTAAGATGGTGATTTGGGGCTCTTGTAAGAGATGATTGGGAATGGATTTGAGTATATTTTGTATGTAAGTGTTGTCATTGTTGTTTTGGATATTGTGATTGATGTTGGATTAAATGGAAAGTTGAAGGATTGTTAAGTTTACAAGGGAAATGTTGTCCACAATTTGTTAAGCTCATTTTGTATTTAAAATGGTTAGTAAATGAGGTAAGTGGTTTAATTAAGACATATGTTATCTTGATTGTAGACTTACGGGTTCAAGAAGTAGAAGTTGGACGATTGGATACGCTTCAAGGTATGTTAAGGTTATTCCTTCTTCATTTTGGCATGATCCTACGTTATGAGCCAACAAGCGATTGAACAAGCTTCCATATTACTCTACTCTCAGAAGCACTAGGAGTAACTCAGTCTTTGATATTCCTATATCCCGTATGATTGTTCCTTCTGTTCATGGGTCTTGAGATTACTTATGTTGATGACATTAGCTCAAAGGTAGTCCATCGGAGGTAATATGACCTTATGACACTCCGAGTGTTCTATGTATACTTTTCAGTTATGCATTGCATTCATATACATATGCCTATTAACCGATGACCAGAAGGCGTTATATACGCGTGTATTATATATACATGGGGTATGGGGAAAGGGATAAGCGTTATATACGCATTACCACCTGATTAGCTGGTGCACCTTGATGATGATATATGGATCGGGCCGTACATACCTCGTCATTATTATATGATATATGGATCAGGCCGTACGTTCCTCGCTTATTATATGGGATATGGATCGGGGTGAATGTTCCTCAAAGACTATGACCTATATTTATATACAGGAGCATGATTATCATTGAGAGCATGCATATTATACGCCCACAGAGGCATTTTCAGAGATACAGACTCATGTAGATACTTTCAAATACTAGCTTATACAAATGCATACAGATAGTCAGTTTGACTTTTGAGTTTCAGATTCCATTCATGATTCTTATGCTTATGCTACTCTTATGCCTTACATACTTAGTACATTATCCGTACTGACTCCCCTATTGCTCGGGAGGCTCATGCCCGCAAGTGTAGGTAGACAGACAGGCAGTCCATTTTAGTAGGACCTCTATCTAGTGGTGGTCAGTGCACTCCATTTGATCCAGAGTTGCAGTCTATTTTGGTATGCTATTATTTTGAGATGTATATGTATGTGGGTATGGCGGGGCCCTGTCCCGTCCTTTCTACAACTTTTATTATAGTAGAGGTCTGTAGACAGTTGCTTGTATTTGTCAGATAATGTAAACATGGAAAAACTTATTCTTTTGTGTACGGTATATGTGGCAGCCTGGGTGGTTTCTTTGTTCCTTCGGTATGTATGTGTATTTACAAGTTGTACAGAGTTTATGATGTCACCCCTTTATGAGGCAGTATGAGATCAGTTTAGGTCACTTATAGGCCCTTGAAGCGCAGTATGGTTCAGATATGTGTATAAGAGTGTTTGGTCAATATAGGTCAGACACTCATCACGACTCATCGGTTTGGGTCGTGACAGAAGTGGTATCAGAGCAGTTCCGTCCTAGAGTTATCTACAGATCGTGTCTAGTAGAGTCATATTTATGGGTGTATTGTGCACCACATTTATAAACCGGAGGCTACAGGACATTTAGGATGATATCATTCTTTTCACTCTTAGATCGTGCGATTGTGCCATGAGTTGAGGGTTTTCCTTACGATGATTTGTTACGATTTCGGCGATGCCTCGCAAGCGACAGCGCAGTGTAAGAGAAGCGGTAGGTGAGGTCATTAGCCGTACTCGGTGTCACGACCCAACTAATGGGCCATGACGGGTACCCTGACAAGATGATGTACAAAATATACACTAAAGAAGTCTCATAACATCTACAATCCACACATAAGTATCTACAAGCCTCTAGCGAAATCTTGAAGTCATAAGGACGGGATAGGACCCCGCCGTGCCCAAATATGTGTACAAAACATATATCGATAAATATAGCACCTCGGAGTGTTATATCCCGTATTTTGTACATTGGGACAATCTGGGTTAACTATGATAAGTTAGAAACGAAACCATTCCGAGATGCGAAGTAGAGACTTTTGTTTGTTTTAAAAGCATAAGTGTGTATGAATTTGTTGGCATGGAACATTTAGGAAAATTTGGGACCAAAAGTGGAATAATTGGAAGTTGGAAATCATGCATTTTAGGCCATTTGGCCGTGTGAGTTGGAGGTGGTTCCCACACATTTTGTGGCCAATTTTAATTGGTCCAACACATATGTGGGCCATGGGACACATGCATAAGTCTTATATGAAGCACAAAAGATGACTACTAAGTCATCTTCTCCTCATTCAACACTTAGAAAAAAAAAGAGAACCTTGGATGAACTTGAAAGACCGTTCGGCCAAGACCAAAAAAATTGAAGTCCAAATTGAGCCATCACAAAAATATTTTCTTCAAGCAAATCCACTAATTGGAGGTCCTCATTAACGTGGAGTTGTTGTTTGGGCAATAGATCATTCGTTTCATCAATCGCAAACCCTAGCCTAGTTGTGAAGATAAGAGGAAAAGGTAAGATTTAATCTTGTTTTATGTGTTATGAAGGATGTGTGCATGTTGTAGTATGTAAATATGGATGAAATTCATGGAAATATTGCATGTGGAAGTGAGCCGTGTGCATGGTGTGTTGGCCGTGTGTGTGTTGTGTGGTGTAGAAGTAATGAATTAATTCTAGTTAGCATGTTTTGATTGTTGTAGTGTGAAGAGAAGAATGAAAATCATGAAGTTGGCATAGAGGAGTGTTGGCCGAATATGGGTCATATTATGTGACAAAGAATGAATTAATGTTACCTAGTGTTTTGGTTGTTGTCGTTATGAATTCTATGTTGACGATAAGAGTTTAATGACTCAAGTTGATATTGTAAGTGTTGCGGACTGATTTGGAGGTTATTGTGCATTTGATGTAATTTTTATATTTATGAGAATAACATCGTTAGAGTGTGGATTGTTGATGCAAATCATGATTCGAAAGTTGGAAGTGTGTTATGGTTGAGGTTCTCGGGTTTGGGACAGTTTTCGGGTAAATTGGAGCCTTTGTTGGAAATATTGCATGAATTGTTTGAAATGTTCTTGAATGTTGTTGGTATGGGTTCGGACTTGTAATTGAATGTATGAGTGTTGATGTTGGCTTGAATGTAGGCCGTTGAATTAAATGTTATGAATGTTGTTGAATGATGTAAAAGAGGGTTACTAATGTTATATTGCCTTTTGAATTGATTATTGATGTTGCTAGTTTGGTTGTTGGTGTTGTTGTTGTTGATTTGCCGAGTTAAATTCTCGGGCTTGGCCTATTACGGGAAAAATGCTGCCCAAATTTACGTAGAATTAAGTGCTAGTTTGGAATTAAATGCCTAAACGTCTATAGCTAATATTTGATATCCGTTGACGTTGTGTAGACCTTGGGAGCGAGACGTAGGTTGGGATTAGCTTGAGTTGGATTAGCTTTGAGAGCGGACGAGATATGTAAAGCTCAACCCTTCCTTCTTTTGGCATGCCTTAGTTACAAATAGGCTATGACACGAGCCTCGAGGAAATTCTATTCTCGCAATCCGAGCATGTTTATGACTCTTATTTGTTTCTTGGAATTCGTATGCTTGATATGATGAAATTGTTATATCCGGCATTTTTGCACATTTGGAAAGTTTGGAATAATTTTTGCTTGTAAGAAATAAGGCCACATTTGGATCTTACTAGTATGAATAAGTCGTCTATGGAAACATTAGTGCGGAATTATCGAGAAAGGTTAAGGGCAAAGTCGGAATTTTGGAAATTTGTTTCATGAGATTATGAAACTTAGCCAATTGTTGGGCCAAAAAAAAAAAGAAAAATCAAGCCCAAAGAGAAGGGGTGGCCGGCCATATGGTGGCTTGGCCCAACCCATATGATTAATCCATGTGATTGATTATATAAAGAAGGTAAGATTCAAGAAACTTCAAGAAAAAACAAAGGAAAATCAAGAAAAAAAAAGGAGAGCCGTTCGGCTCTAGAGAAAAAGAGAGAAAGAAAAAGGAAAGAAAATTCTTGGAGCCTCAATCCTTGACTTAAAAATCTTGTTCTTCTTGAATTCGTGACAAGTTCAAGGTGCTCTTCGACGTGGCATAATTGGTTTGGAGGAAGAACTCCGTTTGTGGAAAGCTGAAATTTCAAGAAAAGGTAAGATTCTTATGTTTTATGTTATGGAATGAATTTATATGTTACAATGATTTGAATTGGACGAGAATCATGGAAGTATGGTGTGTGTGTGCATGGCCGTGTGCATGTGTAGAACCATGCATGGCGTGACCTTGATAGGAAGAAAGAGCAAGAATTTTATGCTTAACTTTTCATGTTGTAGGAAATTTATAAGTGTTGTGGTGAATGAAATTGAATGAAAATCATGGGGTTAAGAGATGTTGGGTGAGCCGTGTGTATATGTATATATATATATTTGTGTGGCCGTATGGTGCTAGGTAGGTAGGGAAATTGGTTGAATTTATTTAGTATGTTAATGATGTTGCTATGACGTTGTGAAGTGAATAGAAGATTAGTGGCTTTGTTGGAATGGAAGAAAAGTGAATGTTGGCCGTGTAGTATGAACAACTTGAAATAAGAATGAATTATTTTGTTTGATATGTTAATTGTGTTGTGATGATGTGTATGACATGAATAAAGGCTAAATAGTTTGAGTTGGTATTGGTTTGAAAGTATGAAGTCGAAATGAGAATTTTTGCATTTTGTCGGAAAGTAGGTTAACGGCATTATGTTGTGATTTGTAGTGATTGTTGTTGGTTATTGTTGGTTGTTTGGAGCCGAGTTGAATCTCGGGGGTGTATATTTTTAGGGGAGGTCTCGCCGAAATTAGGTAGACAAATATACCCCACGATTGAAATGTTAACTCTCGTGAATAGTAGCTGGTAAAGATGACCATTTGCAGATTTTGACGAAACGGGATTGGAGACTAAGCGAGCGTAGGACGTCCGTAAGGTATGTAACGCTCACACTATCTTTCATAAGGCATGTCCCTGACCCCAGGCGAAAACGGAACCTCGGGACTAGTCGCTCCCGTAAATCCGAGTTTGATTTTGGTCACTATTCATTCAGGCACGATTGAACTATGAACTTTATGTTTGATTAAAAAAGAATGCTAATCTTCGTAACTTTCGCAAATGAGTCCAAATCGCTCCGAAACTCCTATAGATAACTACGAGCCTAATGTTTGTAAATTATGTTCGCCGCCTCGACTCGACCCGAGGAGGGCCGCAAGTCCCGAGACTTCTCCTATTTGATTTGTTTGGCTCGTTTCGTTCGATATGAAGAGAGTGTTCGCTTATGACGTTGAGGTTCGTTTGAAATGTCCGATAATGATATTTGAAAGTTCGTTACTGATATTTGAAAGTTCATTACTATGTATGATGCTAAAATTTTCTGAAAATGATCTACGATGTATTTTTGAGAAAATTGATAAGTTAAAAGTCGTAACTTTTGTATACTAATTCGATGTACTCGATATTCGTTTGGAGCCTTCGAGGCTCGTATATCGTATATCTATATATTATGTGTTGTAAGTCCGGAAATTTACTTTTGATATGCATATGGTTTTACTACTCCGCCGTGCCATTTATTATGGTTTCGTTCGCGGTACCGCGGGCCGGTTTTGTGATCGTGCGTATTATGACATATTCGGCGGTATGATGTGTTACGATTCGAGACCTGCATTTAGAGTGACCGATTACGTCTGCATGGTGTTATGATGTGATATGGCTTCGATATATTCGATGATATGATGTGTGTGATGTTATGATGTTGTCACGACCCTGTACCGGTAGTGACTGTGTCCTACTTGACACCCATACGTACCTACCGTGCATCCGATATACCAACCGGCCTAATTCCATTTAAACATACATAAATTCACCGGATATAAGGTGCGTCGCACGAACATACATATACGGATATACATACCGAAACACCGTACGGGAGCCGTTAGGGCTATTATGTCGACAAAATCGTATATCGCACATACTCTCCGGGGACGATGACAACCCACGACCCACAAAACATGTGCACCTCTAACATCGACAGAATCAAGACGGGACGGAGCCTTGGTACCCAAGTGATCATATATACGAACATACATACAACGAGAAGATATATACCAAAAATATCGGCTCGGATCAAGGGAGCTCTCCAAACGACGGACCAATATCCTAAGCGCGGCGTATCCGCGGCGGCGTGTGTGGGCATGTAACACGGCCGAACACAAGGGGGTCGGTGCGAATGCGAAGATGTACGAGTATGTAAAGCGGAAACATAACATACATAATTAAAGTAACCGAGAGTCGGATATGTGCGTTGTAAGAGACGGAAATACGAGAAATAAAGCGGACGAGAATCGGATTCGTAGCGAGAGTCGGACTTACGTAATGTGCGGACGGAATCATAGGCGGAGTCGGACTTACGGAGCGTACGGACGAATCTTATTATGTCGGTTTAGGAATTGCGGTGGCCGGAGGCACAATGCGGATCGAGAGATACGGGGTGTGACAGACAGACCTTGGGACAAACGGATCTCAAATATATGTCGGACGGAGCACCGAGTCGAATCGGACGTACGGCAGCGTGAGACGAAGTAATGCATGCGAGTCATAATCATGTACGGACGTACATGCCGGATATCAAATCTCGATCACATACGGACGGATCCGGCCCTTTAATAAGGGACGCGTAAAGAACCGACCTCGTAGTACCTGGGGACGCGGTGGACGCATCGGATCCAAATGCCATCCCGGCCGCCATCCCCGTAATATCACATAATCGCATCATATTAGATCATTTCGGTATACAGACGGATCCCGGCCCGCACAATCCGAGGGACGCGGTGAACAATGCTGAAGTGCACGAATTACGAACTGGCCGGGCGCGGTGAAGGAAGCATTGAGACATCCACGAACGTATCACGAGAAACCATATGCATACGGACATGGAACATACGGACTTAAAGACCGAAATAGTTCGGAAAACGGATCAAATCGAGTAACAGTATTATATTCGAAAGTGTGGAATCGTTCCAGATATCGGACTAATATCCAGATTCAGACAGAGGGTCATAATACTCATTAGTTAGCGGATAGAAACAGAACAATTTGAGCTATACCGGGAGTTTCAGGGTTTTTCGGGCCCACCTCGGACCCAACCATAGTAAAATACATAAATCATAGATAATAAACCTTAGGGAGTCGTCCGTAACCATCTTAGAGTGTTTCGACTCCATTTATGGAAGTTGCATACATATAGTGTGTTTTATCGACAAAAGGTGAAGAAACGTTTCAGTCTTCTTGAATGGTTTTTGAGTTATTTTCAATCTCAAATTCCGAGCAGCACAATCGAGGCTAAGCTTTCAAGCTCGTTAGACTCGAACATGCCAAAGAAAGATGGAAGGCTTCATATATACCCGGATTGCGCCTTACGCTTGTCAAATCTCACTTCCCGTTTCGTCCAAAAAACCCCCGGGGCATCACCCGGTTACT
>NW_026718228.1:0-13687 GCF_029784015.1 Lycium ferocissimum
CGCCTCCAAAGTTAACTAAAATCCGTCGCGTTTCTCAAATTTTCGTCGAACTTATTTTCTTCAATTTGCTCAATCCGAAATATTCCGAAATTCTCCATACATGATATTTATCACTTATTACACTAATAATGGCCATGTTCCCGTGTTTCGAAATATTCTTTCCCGATTACGACTGACGAGATCGTAATTCACCCTTTTTCTTCGTTGTTACGTACTTTCCATGGCTTGTGCCTTTCAAAGCATCTCATTACTACGATGAGGTACACGTCAAACTCATGCTCTGAAAACGCGGGGTATAACAGAATTCCCGGATTTCTGTATGTTGGTTTGGGCCGAGCCATATTCTCGGGATTGGTGTATTTACAGGGGAGGTGCTGCCGAAATTTCGGTAGCTTATGTTGAACTTGTAAGAAAAACTAAGGCGAACACAAGTCGATGAATCTAATGATCATATGGGTCCCTTTGAATGTAGATAAGCAAGTTGGGATGAACAAGTATAGCTAGCAAAGGCGGCGCAGTATGTGAGGCTTACTTTTCTTTATGGCATGTCTTAGAGCTAATAAGTTGTGATATAATGTGTACTTGGGGTAATTCCGCTCCCGATTTCCGAGTCTCTGGTTATGATTCTGATTTATGTCATATATAAGCATGTTAGTATCATTAAGCTGTGTATGTTGATAAATGAGTAAGTACAAGGAGGTTCTGTATCTAAAAGAGTTCTGTAAGTACGAACACTCCTAACTTCGGTATGTTATCTCGATTTTGGTTCGAAGTGGGCCCACGATTTCCGACCCCTCCCTTATGTGTGTCTGTATGGTATCTGGTGTGTTTGTCGCTTCTGATCCCCCGAAAGTTCTGTATGATTAAACGTTCCTTACTTCTGTAAATGATCTCGGATTTTTGCGTTGGAAAGTCTGTTTGATATGATAGGCTTTGACCACCTGATCTGATACGTCCTGGCGTTCTGACACGATAATTGCAACGTCCGGTAAGGATTGATCTGAAATTTGCTTCTGAGCTTCAGATATCGGTAAGAATATTCGTTTGTCGAGTCTTGATTTATATGCATATGTTTCTGCACTACTCTGCTCGTGCAAGGCTCAATGTATCTTTCATTGCGTCCCGGGCGTGTTCGATATGTTATCGTGCGCATTACGCGCACCGTCTCGTTATGCCCACCGCGTCCCGGGCTGTGCCCCCGTTATCGTGCACCTCTCGCATTGTTCACCGCGTCCCTCGTGGCGGGCCGGGCTCGTTTTATGATATTATATTATGATGTGATGTTATGGGGTGGTGGCGAGGATGGCATTTGATGACCAATACGTTGCCACCGCGTCCGTACTAGAGGCCGGGTTCTCGCACGCGCCCCCTCGTTGGAGGGCCGGGTTTCGATATATGTACGCTTCGGCGTTCGATTATATGCATATCCGATAAATGATTTGATTCGTTACGCGTCCCCAAAGAGTCGGATCCGTTATCTCGCATATGGGTATGATGTGTTTGTTACTCGTATGTTACGCTCTGCATATGAACCTAATTTGTGACGATCGTACGTCCGGATGTCCCAAACGTCTTTGATATGTCTACGGCTTTCCCCTTTTTACTCCCGATCCGGTCGACATTTTTTATTTCTGCCCCCCGATTCGTTTAAAGGTTCCCAAACTATGCCTTTGCACTCCTTTTTCCAAATCTCGATGTCCCTCGTATGAAACCCCCCCCGATTAGGGTTTTCGCCTGGGAATTGTTGTGTATTTACGTACGTAAAATTCGAAAAAACCCGGATGCCCCTTTTTTCGACTGGGTCAAAATTACCTCGTCTTTACGCGTTATTTTACGACAAAAGTCTTCTTTTTACGGTACTATTGCTAAGTACGATTAGGGTTTAAAATGGGTCTTCTTCCCCTTTAGTTTTGGGTTTATGATTTTTTTTACTTTTTCGCTTTGCATACTCGGAAATTTTCCCGACGCCCCCCAATTCTTCAAATTTTGCGTTTCTCCCGCGCGGTACCCGTAGATGAGTTGAAGATGTTCGACGCATGATTGGTGAGCTCCGATTCCTTCCGGAGCACCGCCGAGTCGTAGAGTATGTACGTTATGCCTTCGATGGTACTAGAGACCTTGCGGCACGTACGTGTGGGTATAGAATGTCGGTTGTGTGGGCGCTTCATCGTACCGACGTCTGTATGCTGTTATGTATAAATTTTGTCGATTACGTGATTTTATTTGATTTAGTATGTATTATGTTCTGGTATGATTAGAAAAAAAATTTGTGTGCGATAAAGGTCTGCGGGTTCGCTCGGCCTTAAATCGAGGTCGAGTGCCCATCACGTCCCTCGGAAATTGGGGCGTGACAGAGTGGTATCAGAGCGAGGTCGGTCCCGGCACACCCGCAGTCGTGTCCGGTAGGGTCCGTTTATAGTGTGAAGTCGGCCACATTTATAAAATGGGGAGACACGGGGCATCTAGGGGTTGTTGACCTTCTTTTCGTCATAAAATCGTGCGATAGAGCCCAAATACCATAGGGAAACGAGATCCCACATGTAAGCCTTACATACGGCGGAAAGAGATGCATGAGGAAACGGAAGGACACGGAGGTAAGTTCTGGAAATATTCGTTCTGCTACCGGAAACCGAAAGCCGGTACGGCTGTGATTTGGTATGATCAGATACGGTATGATGCGGTATGTATATAAAGACCCCGGGTTGGCTAAAGTATGTCGCGCATACGTATGATCTGTGAGGTATTGCTAGTATTTGTTGTGGGTGGATTCTGGCTAGTAAGGATGGAAAAGGGTAAAATGGTCATTTTGCAGAAAAGGACGTGTTACGAACGTGTTCCGGAGTATGTAAGACTTTCACCTGCCCCGAATCATGCAATAAAGGTCGTACGAGAAAACTTACGCGATTATATCGGCCCTAAGGCACCGAATTTTACCAAAGTTTCAAAGTTAAGCGTGCTCGGGGAGAGCAATCGATCTGATGGGTGACCCCGGGGAAGTATGAAGAAATTTCATGAATTTGAGTATAAGAGACAAGCGAAAATCCAGGGTGGCCTAAAGGAAATTAAATGTATACGGGATGATTGGAAACCACAAACAGGTCATATAGAATGCCACAGGCGAGGCTGAAAAAGGGACGGAAAGTACGTTACAGTTCTGGAAACAGGATAGGTTTGAACAGTGTTGGGAAATATTTTGTGGGTTAGTCAATGATAATCATGTGGATGTGTATGAATGCATACGGTACCCTATATGTGACTGTATCGGTGAGTGTGTGATTCCCAGCCACCGGTGCTACGGTGTGGGAAACCAGTGGTCGAATAAGAATAATGAAATCTAAGTGACAACAAAAGTAAGGAGAGTAAGATTTTAGAGGAAAGTAGGTAACAAGAATAAAGTGTGTTAAGGAATAAGAATGCATGATGAAATTGGGAAGCTAGGACCTGAGAGACAATGGAAAAATATAAGGGTATGAATGAGTATGAAGGTATAACTACGCCCCAAAAAGGGGGGAAGCGGGTGAGAGAAGTGTACGGAGTAAGTTGGGAGCATCGATGTTGTAATATGTTTGGTAAGGACGCTTAAGCCGCAATAGGGACCCCCCCCAAGGTGATTATAGAAGCCCGTAAGACTAGTTGAACATTCGAGGACGAATGTTCTAAAGGGGGGAAGGATGTTATATCCCGCATTTCGTACGTGAAAATATTGTAAGACAATTGCGGGAAGTTAGAGGTAAGGCCATTCTCCGATTTTGTTTCAATGCGCAAGCCGCTTGTAAATATTATGGACATGGAATATTGAGGGCAAATGCGGAATTTGGAAGTTTCTATAAGTTCATGAATTTTGGAAAGTTAATGTGGTTGTGGGTCCCACTTGTGTTATGTCCACTTGTAGCAAGACATGCAATCAAACATGTGTTCATTTTATGCTTTGATGGCCAAACACATGTTGTAGACAAGGATGACAAGCCAAGACTTCATCTTTTGGCATTGGAGAATTCTAGAAATTTGAAGAAGATTTGGAGGGAAAAGAAAAAAAAAAGAAAGAGAAGGGCACATGGCCGGCCATGTGCTTGGCCATGTGCATGGTCATGTGCCCTATATTTATATATATATATATATAGAGGGAGGCTTAGAGAAGACAAGTTTTCATCATTCTTGTCTCTAGAAAAATCAAGAAAAAGGAAAAAAAGAAGAGGAGAAAGGGGACGGCCAAGGCTGGCCGATCAGGTCCCCATGGGATTTGATTTTGAAAAAAATTCTTTCTTCATGTTTTCCTACTAATTAGAAGGCCCTCGTCGTCGTGGAGTAGTTGTTGGGACAAGAAGACTATCCGTTTGGCAAGGCAATAAGCTAGCCGTGGGAAAAAGTTGGTGGAAGAGGTGAGATTCAACTTTTATTTTTATGTGTTGTGGATGATTTTTATATGTTGCGGAATGTAGAATTGAAAGAAATTCATGAAAATATGGTGTAGTGTGTTGGGACCGTATGTGTGTGCTTAACCGTGTGTATGTGGAGTGTGTTGGAGTGATGAACTAATGGAATTCGACATGTTTGTATGATGGTGTAATGTGTAGTAAATGAATGAAAACTATGAGATTATGTATGTAGATGTTGGACCGTGCATGTCATATTGTGTAAGGAAGGTGGATTAATTGTAATTAGTATGTTTGTGCGTTGCTCTAATGTGTAGAAAACGAATGAAAAACATGAAATACTACATGTTGTTGCTGGCCGTGTATGGGCTGTTTTGGGGCAGCCATGTTGAGTTAATGTTACCTAGCGATTTGGTTGTTGTCGTCATGAAATTTGTGATGTGAAAATGAAGGATAATGACCCAAGTTGAAGCTAGAAACCGTGTGGACTGTTTTTAGGGGTTGATGTAATTTAAGTAGAATTCCTTGTTTGATGAAAATAATATTGTTGAAGACGTATGGAATTGTCGACATAGTTTATGAATTTGAAAGTAGAAAATGTGTTATGAATGGTTCTAGTTAAGTTGGAAGGTTTCGGGTAAGATTGGATGTTGGTTTGGACATCTTGAAATTATCTATCGATATTGTTATTGTGATTGTTAGTATTGTTGTTGGATTGGCCGGGTTGAATTCCGGATTTCTCGTATGTTGGTTTGGGCCGAGCCATATTCTCGGGATTGGTGTATTTACGGGGGAGGTGTCACGAAATTTCGGTAGCTTATAAGTGAACTTGTAAGAAAAACTAAGGCGAACACAAGTCGATGAATCTAATGATCATATGGGTCCCTTTGAATGTAGATAAGCAAGTTGGGATGAACAAGTATAGCTAGCAAGGCGGCGCGGGTATGTACGTGAGGCTTACTTTTCTTTTATGGCATGTCTTAGAGCTAATAAGTTGTGATATAATGTGTACTTGGGGTAATTCCGCTCCGATTTCTCGAGTCCGGTTATGATTCGATTTATGTCATATATAAGCATGTTAGTATCATTAAGTCAGTGTGTATGTTGATAAATGAGTAAGTACAAGGAGGTTCGTATCTAAAAGAGTTCCGTAAGTACGAACACTCCTAACTTCTATTATGTTATCTCAATTCTGGATCGAAGTGGGCCCACGATTTCCGACCCCTCCCTTATGTGTGTCTGTATGGTATCTGGTGTGTTTGTCGCTTTTGATCCCCCGAAAGTTCTGTATGACTAAACGTTCCTTACTTCTGTAAATGATCTCGGATTTTTGCGTTGGAAAGTCTGTTTGATATGATAGGCTTTGACCACCTCGATTCGATACGTCCGGCGTTCTGACACGATAATTGCAACGTCCGGTAAGGATTGATCTGAAATTTGCTTCTGAGCTTCAGATATCGGTAAGAATATTCGTTTGTCGAGTCTGATTTATATGCATATGTTTTTGCACTACTCTGCTCGTGCAAGGCTCAATGTATCTTTCCGCGTCCCGGGCAGGTTCGATATGTTATCGTGCGCATTACGCCGCACCGTCCGTTATGTCCGCTCACGCGTCCCGGCCGGGTTCGTTATCGTGCACCTCCCGCATTGTTCACCGCGTCCCTCATAGGCGGGCCGGGCTCGTTTATGATATTATATTATGATGTGATGTTATGGGGTGGTGGCCGGATGGCATTTGATCCGTCCGTTCACCGCGTCCCGTACTAGCAGGGCCGGGTTCTGTTACCGCGCCCTCATTGAGGGTGAGTTCCGATATATGTACGCTTCGGCGTTCGATTATATGCATATTCGATAAATGATTCGATTACACCGCGTCCCCAAAGAGGGCCGGATCCGTATCCGCATATGGGTATGATCCGTTTCCCGCACTCGTATGTCTCCGTTCGCATATGAACCTAATTTGTGATGCGCACTCGTACGTCCGTGGCGGTCCGAGTACGCGTGACGTATGATATGTCTCTCGGCAACTCGTATGTTCCCGTACGATCCGTCCGACATTATGTTCGCTTCCGCACCCCCGATTTCGATTCCGGTTTTGTCTCGTGTACCTTTGCACATCTCGCTCCGTTCACGAATCCGCGTCCCTCGATGTACTCGTATGTCCGCCCCCGATTACGGGGGTTTGAGTCCGGCACGTTCCGAGTCCGTTGATGTATTTCGTACGTCCGATTCGATTCCGTCCGGTATGCCTTTCTCGCACCTCCGACTCGGTCTACGTCTCCGTCCGACATTTACTAGTTTATGTTTACGACTAAAGTCCCGTTACGATGCGTCCGTATTGCTAAGTCCGATTACGGTTACGTAGTCATACTTCCGTACTTTAGCTTTGACTATGATTTTGTTTTGCTTTTTCTAGCTTTGCATACTCGCACATTTTTCGCATCGACCCCCCGTTCTTCGGGGCTGCGTTTCATGCCCGCAGTGGCCCTTAGATGAGTTGAAGATGTTCCAAAGATGATTGGTGAGCTCCAATTCTTCCGGAGCACCGCCGAGTCGAGTATGTACGTTATGCCTTCGATGGTACTAGAGACCTTGCGTACGCGGTGTGGGTATAGAATGTCGGCTTGTGGGCGGCTTCATAAGCCGACGTCTTGTACAAGCAGTTATGTATAAATTTTGTCGATTGGCTGATTTTATTTGATTTAGTATGTATTATGTTCTGGTATGATTAGAAAAAAAATTGTGTGCGATAAAGGTCTGCGGGTTCGCTCGGCCTTAAATCGAGGTCGAGTGCCCATCACGTCCCTCGAAAATTGGGGCGTGACATTAATGCAGCATGGGAAAGTCATTGCTTATGCCTCGAGGCAGTTGCGAAAGCATGAAAAGAATTATCCAACTCATGATCTAGAATTGGCCGCAGTTATTCATGCATTGAAAATGTGGAGACATTATTTGTATGGCGTACATGTTGATATCTATACAGATCATAAGAGCCTTCAATATATTTTCAATCAGAAGGAGTTGAATCTGCGACAGAGGCGGTGGTTAGAATTATTGAAAGATTATGATGTGAATATTTTATACCACCCCGGAAAGGCAAATGTAGTAGCGGATGCGCTTAGGCGCCGATCAATGAGTAGCTTATGTGAAGTGCCCTCGGAGAAGAAAGAAATGATTCGTGAGCTCCATCAACTAGCTAGCCTTGGAGTACGCATAATCGATTCAGGTAATGCAGTGAGTCGGTATTAACAATCCCAACGTTTCATCCCCGGATGCGAGATAAAGAGCGTCAATACGAGGATCCCAAATTGAAGTATTATAAAGGTGTGAAATTTCCAAAAGAAAAGTCGCCTTTTGAAGTCTCGGTAGATGGGGTTCTCGGTTGAGAATAGATTATGTGTTCGGATGTGGCGGAACTACGCCGCCGAATTCTAGAAGAAGCTCACTACTCCCGGTATTCTATTCATCCAGAATGACAAAGATGTATCATGACCTTAAATTGATGTATTGGTGGGATGGCATGAAAAGAGACATAGCAGAATTTGTCGCCCGGTGTTCAAATTGTCAGCAAGTGAAGATAGAACATCAGAAGCCAGGAGGGTTATTACAAGCAATGGTAATTCCTACGTGGAAATGGGAGGTGATCAATATGGATTTTATTGTAGGATTGCCCGCTCCCGAGGCAAGTATGATTCTATATGGGTGATCGTAGATGCGGACTCACAAAAGCGACTCATTTTCTCCCCAGTCGGGACTACGTACTCGGTGAAGATTATGCCAAAGTTATACCTTAAGGAGATTGTAAAACTTCATGGTATTCCAATATCTATCATCACAGAACGAGGAGCACAATTTACAGCTAAGTTCTGGAAATCCTTTCAAGAAGGTCTAGGTACTCAAGTGAAGTTCAAGACAAAGATTCCATCCACGGACCGACGGACAAAGCCGAGCGTACTATTCGGACCTTGGAAGATATGCTAAGGGCATGTGTTTTAGATTTTGGTGGTAGTTGGGATGACCACTTACCCCTAATCGAATTTGCCTACAATAATAGTTATCATTCCAGTATCCAAATGGCTCCGTATGAAGCATTATATGGAAGGAAATGTAGATCTCCGATTGGATGGTTTGATGTCGGAGAAGTACAATTAATAGGCCCCGAATTAATTCAGCAAGCAGTAGAAAAAGTCAAGGTGATCCGAGATCGATTATTGACAGCCCAAAGTCGCCAAAAATCTTATGCGGATAATCGCCGCAAGTAGAGATTTAGAATTTCAAGTCAATGATTGGGTGTTCTTGAAAGTATCACCAATGAAAGGGGTGATGAGATTTGGTAAGAAAGGGAAGTTGAGTTCTCGATACATTGGACCCTACAAAATCATCCGCAAGGTGGGTCGAGTAGCCTATGAATTAGAGTTGTCTTCCGAGCTTGAATTAGTTCACCGGCATTTCATGTCTCTATGCTCCGCAAATGTGTGGGAGATCCCACAAAGATTGTGCCAATAGATGACGTTCAGATTACCGAAAAGCTAGCCTATGAAGAAGTACCTATTGCCATATTAGACAGGCAAGTACGAAAGCTACGAAATAAAGAACTAGTTTCAGTTAAAGTCTTATGGCAAAATAACAATCGAGAAGAGATGACATGGGAAGCAGAAGAAAGAATGAAATCTACATATCCGCACTTATTTCCAGAAGAAGCTTATGATGAGACGACGAAATGATAAGGTATGTACGCTTTACTTTTATGTATATGGGTCGTGTGTGGCCAATTTGTATTGCTATTGTGTTGTAGCCCGTGAGGCAATGATATTATGGGTTGTTGTGACAGGATGGTATCGCCATATTATAGGGGAAACTCGGGGCGAAATTTTTCTAGAATTCCCGATGAATTAACATTCGAGGACGAATGTTCCCAAGGGGGGTAGATGTTACACCTTGAAAATTTCCCCTTAAGCGTACAGTGGATAGACTAATGAGGGGTACGATGTAGACGAGGTTTGGACAAGTAAGAACTAGTATGTGATGATGCTAATTAAGAATTTCAAAGGCATTAGACTTGAGGAAAGAAAGTTGTTAAGAGAAGCGAGACTTAAGTTAGTGTATCAGACGAGAATTATGAGCATTGAGTTATTGATGTCCTAATGATGTCCCAAGAAAGAGTTATAACGTCCCTTCGAATGATATTGAAGTGTTGAACAAGTGTTAAGAAGGTTCCATAAGGATCGGAGATCAAACGAGTCGACGAAACAAAACTCGAAGAACCGGGCAAACATACGGCCGGACATACCGGCCGTATAAAATCTATCAAGCCGTATGTCCGGCCGTAGATTTGACCCGAAGAAGGCATGAAGAACTTTGGACCAATTATACGGTCAAACATACGGTCGGTATGTTTTATACGGACCGTATGTTGGTCCGTATAATTCCATCGGGGCTTGAATTCCATTTTATATAAGGACCATTCTCCATTTCATTTTTTTTCATTTCCCTTCATTCCTCCACAACACAAGAAGCCTCTAAAGTGTTCCAAACAATTCATCCATGAGAAAACCATAGAAATCTAAGATCAACAACAAGAAAGCAAGAGAATCAAGTGAAGGAAACCCATTAAAAGTCATCCAAGTCAAGAAATCCAAGGAGAGATAAACTAGGGTTTTGGTGCTAAGGGTGAATCACCACTCCAAGCTTGTTCCTCTATTGTTTAAGGTAAGTTTCATGACCCTTACATGCTATTTGAAGTATTTTTAAGTTGAGATTCATGGATTGTAGAAGAGCACCACAAATGGGTCATTAAATGGATGAATATTGTCATTAGTGATTAGTAGTGAAGTAAATCATGGAAATGAATATGTTGATGATATAAATGTGTTATAAATGACCTATAGAACATGAAATGAGTATTGGATACGAAAGAATGCGACGATGAATTTTTAGTCATAATTATGGGAAATTGAGGTGAATTATGAAATGCGAATCATATGAATGAATGACGATTGTTGTTAGCGATATTGTGATGATTATTATAAATGTTGGGAGTTGATATGAAATATGGCGGAAAGTAGTATAAACAAAGGACATGCTGCCCAAATTTCTATAGCTTAGAGAACATGTTTTCCCGATTATATAGCTAATGTCGATACGAATTCCATTGAAGGTATACGAGTGCATTTAAGGAGCAAGCGAGCAATAGAATAGTAAAGCGGCGAAGGTATGTGAGGCTAGCCCTTTCTTTCCAAGGCATGAGTCATATGACATGAATTTCCTCCTTTACTATGAATGTTCCTATCTCTAAGAAAGTAAAGATCCTCATTCATGAATAGCTATACGAGATAAGACATACGATGATGATGATAGTAAGCTAAGGTCTAGAAATGTCATAGCCTACGATATGATGCTCCTAAGGAGTGAATGATGTAATATATGTAATCAAATGATATTGATCACTATGTACACTCACCTTATGCTTGTCCCTTCAAGGTGAGGCAGAATACGTAAGAGTGCTCATAACGATCTCGGGGGTCCACGACCTTACGTCACCCCGATCAAGTATGAATAGCTAAGAGTCTCTATACATGTAATGTAATAAGTATATGATGATAGGCATACTATGATGAGTTATGATACGCATATTATGAAAGACATATTATAATAAGTATGTTATGAAAAGCATAATTTTGATGAGCATGTTATGATAAGTATGATGTAATGAATGTATGATGATATCACACCGCGCCTATATGGCCGGGCAAAACCACCGCCAAGGCGGGCTATACACACCCATGGCCAAATGGCATGGGCGGTACACCACTAGTGGGCGGCATGAGATATTATCCGGACGCGGGATGCCGGACGTTGAGCCAAGGATGATGTTATTGTTACCGATTATTACACCGCACCTATATGGTCGGGCAGCATATATGAGTATGTACATATGATATGATGATGATAAGCTTGAGAGTAAGTAAGTATATATATATATGATCTTTCTTATGATTCGATCGATTCTGATTGCTCCATATTTTATGCCTCCTCGGTTTCTTGGTGCTCCATTGTTGTTTATGCTTCACATACTCGGCAAAGACAATATTCGTACCGACGTCCTTTCTTCGGACGCTCGTGTTCATACCACAGTAGACAGGAGGTGATACAGATCCATGGAGCTAGCGGGCCGGATTTTGAGAGCACTCCATACTCCGGAGGTGCTACAGACTATTCTTTTGGTACATATGTTTGTATATTCCTATTTTGGGCATGACGGGGTCCTGTCCCGTCCAGATGTCTAGTATTTCAGTAGAGGCTCGTAGATACGCAGTGTGGGTAGTCTGGTCCCATGGCTTGTATGTATATGCATGTATATATTATTTTGATAGCCGAAGGGCTTATGTTTATAAAAGCTAATGTATTTCAGGAAATGACAGTTTTATATGATTATGGGCATATAGTATGAATAATAGAAGATAAGCAGGCAAGTGAGTGGTGTTCGGTGGTTAGCCCCGGATACCCGTCGCGGCCCGTAGCTCGGGTCGTGACAAATAATAACATTCACAATATCATCACAATAGCCTTTAGTCAACTACATTACTCTTACTTCACCATTCACTCCAATTCATCCATATTCATGGTCATATCACACAAATTTCGTTCATTCATCTTCAAGGTCTATTCCACGTTCTCAATATCATTTATAACATGATTATATTCATAATGTATCAAGAATCATAACTCATTCCAAACATCTATTCAAAAGTGACACTATTCCCACATTTATGACCCATTTCCTATTTCCTCATGCAATCCAAGTGTTTCAACTTTCAAATACTTTAAATAACATGGAGATGTTATGAAACTTACCTTAGATGGTGTAGGATTAAACCTTGGGTGCATTTTCCTCACTTGAGCAAAACCCTAGTTTTTCCTTTACTTGGATTCCTTGTCTTTGATGAACTTTAATGGGTTTCTTACACTTGATGCACTTAACTTGATGTAGTTGATCACTAATATCTCTTGAATTTATGTGGGAGAAATATTCTAGAGAGTTCTAGAGAGAAGGTGTGAAATGTGGAAATGAAATAATGAACTTGGTCCCCTTTTTAATAACTCAGCATTCTGATCTGTCGGGTCATTATACGGACACTTATACGGTCCGTATAACTTATACGGTCCGTATAAGTGACCGTGAAATGGTCCTTTCACTCACCCTTCACTGGAACCATTATACGGTCCATTATACGGGCCGTATAAATTTATACGGTCCGTATAACTGACCGTATAATTCCACTGATGAGGACCTTCACTGTGATGGTCCTACGGTCCATTATATGGTCCGTATAACATTATACGGTCCGTATAATGAGCCGTATAACCCACCAGTCCACTGAAATTGTTCTCGTCACTTTGTTTGATCTCCAATCCTTATGGAACCTTCTTAACACTTGTTTAACACTTCATTAACAATTCAAGGGACGTTATAACTCTTCCCCAAAACTTTATTAAGTCATCGTTAATTTGATACTCATAAATCTTGCCCGACACATGACGTATACCTTGCTTTCCTTAACAACCTTTGGTCTCCCACTTCCAATGTCTTTGGAAATCTTAATTTTTAAAGTCACCAAATGTCATTCTTTACTTATTAAAACACCATATACTTCGTGCTCTTCGTTCGCCTATTCACTGTGCATCAACGAAAAATTTTTCGAGGTGTAACAGCTTTCTCCCTTTTCCCTGATGTGATTGCATCAGGATTATCCAACTTTAATTTTAGAGAGACTAATGTCACCTCGCCCTGTAACACTTACCACTTGAACTTCAATACCTTGTTCAATCAGTACCTTTAACACATCGCAACGCCGATTATCGGGGCACGCAAACTGATAGACCACACATAGAATATCATATATACCTCTTCTAACACCTTACTTACAAAATATCCCCAATACCATTTTAAACTTGTCCTAGTTCTGTAGATGTAATACGTCTTCTCTCTCTTTGCCAAGTCGGTCCGCCTTATCTCTCATAATCATCTGGGGTTTCCAATAATGAGTTTCACACGCTTCTAATTTCTCTCAAGCTATTCTAGTCCCTCATCCTTCTCTTATGTCCAAATTTGTAGGACTCTTAGTACACTTCCCAGGGGGTCACCCATCCTAGTATTACTCTCACCCCAGCACACTTAACTTTGGAGTCCTGATGGGATCCGGTGCGTTAGTGCTGGTACGATCGCATCCACTCTGCTACGTGACCTTTATCGCATGACCTAGAACAAGTTGAAGTTCTAACGGATCCCAATAAAATTTCGTAATGTATCTCCT
>NW_026718229.1:0-13923 GCF_029784015.1 Lycium ferocissimum
GGTTGTTCCAGGTCTGAAAATGAGGAGGGAAGTGCTAAATATCACTTATATAACATGGGTCATGGGCCTAACCGGTTGGGCCGAGTTGGGCCCTATTGTGACCTTTCGGACTTAAAACGTTCACATCTCCTTGTCCAGATGTCACCTTGGATCCCGACCTATGGTTGGAAAGCTAATTCAATTATATACAACTTATATTTCTTGATATTTTCCAAATTCCCAACTTATAATACCATTTTTGCCCTCGAAGTCGAGTCACCCGAAAACATTTTCTTAAAAATATTCGTTTGGAGGGCTTCTACTGATTTGGCCCGAGGGTCCTTCGTGAGTTGTGTTTAACTTCACATATGTGATTCATATGAATTTTCAGATGTTCCAAAAAATCTCGATGTGTGGGCCCCACCTCGACTTACAAATAATCCGACGTTCAAAAAAATACGGGATATAACACTATCAACTTGAGTTTAAATTATGTAGCAACAACATGATTGTCAATTCAATTTTTTTTTTTTTTTGGAGGAAGCACGTGTCACGCTCATGCTTTGAAAATGCGGGATATAACAGCAATATCCGGCTCGGGCTGAGCATGGGCCCTGGTCGCTCTCTGGCCCCGACTAGTCTCTCCCGGCACATAGACTTGCCCGCCGGTGTGTCGCCTTTCTCGGTGGCATCACCGAAAACATAACGGATTCGTTAGGAGGAGTCATCTGATAATACCGCTCCCTATCGCACGATCTAAGATCGAAGGAAGGTAACATCCTAAATGTCCTGTAGCCTCACTGTTTATAGATGTGGTGCACAACACACCGATAAACGGGACTCTACTAGACACGGCTGCACCTTTCAGAGGACTAACCGCCCGATACCACTTTGTCACGACTCAACCCCGTAGGCGCGCGACCCAGCTCCCGGCGGGCACCGTCGTGCAAAAAGCCGAGAATAGTAACTCGGATATTTAGAAAAGATTTGGGCGAGTTTCCTCTGTTTTTCTTACTAACCAAAATTTACTGCACAAGTAAAATGCCAACAAAGGCCACACGGGCCAACATAGCCATATACATATATATAGGCGAGCCGACAAGTGCCGCCGCGGTGAATAAATCGCCCCAAACATATAATACGTGCATATAGACGTTACGGACATAGCCACGCCCACGAACGTGTCTACGGACCTCTACACGGAGAGTAACAAAATCATATGACGGACGGTGGCCCCGCCGTACCCCGAACAAATATACACAAAATGTAACAAAAAATTTGCGCGCAAAATACGGGCTCCGACAAGGAGCTCTTCAAGATAGCCGGACAGAACCCTAAGTGGCGGCTCGCTAAAATGTGTATCGGCACACTGCGCGGCATGAAACTTGCCCCCCGAAGAAAGCGGGGTCGGTACGAAATATGTGCGAGTATGTAAGCGAGAAACACAATAACCGAATCATAGGAAACAAAGAGGACAAATAGGTAATACAGTACCCGGATCTCATAAAACTTACCTTGAACGTAACTCATGCTTTTCAAAATCATTAATGGACTGAGTATCATAATCAAAGAAATCATCATGAACATAGGTATACATAACATGCCCCGGCCCTCAAATGAGGGCGCGGTAAGTAAAATCATCATGTATATGCATATAACGTGCCCCGCCCTCTAGTGAGGGACGGTGAAAGGAATCATCATATGCCATCCACGGCCACCTCCCCGTCATCACATCATCATCATATGTATATATATATATATATATATATATAACATGCCCGGCCCTACAGTGAGGGACGCGGAACAATGCGGTGGAATTGCACGAATACATGCCCCGGCCGGGACGCAGTGAAAGATGTCATAACGCTACCGCACGAGCGGAGTAGTGAGAAAAACCATATGCAAAATAAAATATAGCACATTTACGAGAGACTCGGTATCATAATTCGATGACAAACCATATGACGGAAGCGGGTAGTAACCATAGTGTATGCATTTCGGATATCACAATAGCATATGTCAAAATAAGCTTTTTGTAATCATGTTCATGTTTCAAAATACATTATGGGGCTTATCAAAATAATTCAAACGAATGTCATATAATAGTTAGGAGAGTAGCCAAGAGTTTTCCTTTGAACTTTATTCCAAAATAAGCCAAACGGAACAAATCGAAGGAAAAATCGGGAAGTGGGCCCACCTCGGGTGAATGAGGTGGCGTACACAATTTTACGTACGTTACATTTCATGATGTCAACGGTGAGGGTTTTAGGGTAGTCGGGTCGTATTTGTACAAGTTCTAAACGTTTAGGCAATTTTTCTAACTATTCGCAACATATTCAATTCAATTCCTACGAATGAAAAGGGCGTTTTTAGACGTAGATTCCGAAGAATAGAGTGGTCCCCGAGGTCCGAATCCAATCCTATTACATCTAAGACATGCCAAGAGAAGAATAGGTAGAGCTTTACATACCTTTTATGCTCCTTCGCCTTTCCAAATTCACTTCCCGTTTCGCCAAAAAATCTACAAATGGTCACATTGACCGATTACTATTCATGAGACTTACAATTTCCAAGCTTAACCAATATTGTTCTATAAAAATTTGGGCAGCATCTCCCCTATACATATAGCATCCCCGAGATTCAACTCGGCTCAAAATGATCAACAACAACCCAACAACAACACCAAGAACATCAACAACCACAACACAACACAATACAATACTAGTCTTCTCTTAACATAATGCAATAACTTCCATCCCGACTTCAAATTTTCAAATCAACACCATCATACTCACATTCATTACTAATCAAAATCATTACAATGCCATTCGGAAACATTTCATATCATTTCGACACTATATACACAAGATATACAAAATATACACACCTTCACCAAAGCCATAGTTTATCAATTCTTCTAATCTTTAACATACACATTCATAACACATTTCCATCTTCTAAGTTCATCAACGATCATCATAATTTGCACCTTAACAACTTAATTCCATAATGTCATAAAATCATAAGAAAACGACATAAGTTCCTACATTCCATTTCAATGCAACTTACATCATTGTTCCTACGTTTACAATGCAAGGATCACAACAACGCAATTAACATATTAAACAACATTAATCCATTTCCATTTCATCATACATGTTCCCACGGCTAACATGGAGATTTTCCAACTTTCACCAAATTCATTCAACTTTCATTTCCAATATTAATTCCACCACTACTCACAACTAGAATACAAGCTCATTGTGAATATACAACATATATACACACACGGCCACACTCCTATCTTCACACCCACTTTACAAACTTCCATATTTCCATACTTTCTACTCATTTCTACATACTACAACATAAACAAAGGCTTTATAACATATAAAAGGGAATGAATCCTTACCTTTTCCTCAATCTTCTTTACTTGCCCAAGTTGTTAAAACGACGAAACCGGCGGTCTATCTTCCGAAATAACTACGCCACGTTGTAGAGGGACCTTGAATTAGTAGGAATTCAACAAGAAAATAATTTTAGAGGCAAGATTTTGAGGGGTGAATTTCCTATGGCCAAACTTGAAATGGTCCCTTTGGGTGTTCTTGGTTTTTCTTCTTTCTCTTCTTTCTTTGTTTCTTGAAAATTCTATTAGATAATGACCATTTATAATTAATTAGCACATGGAAATATTCATTAAAACCATGGGTTGGGCCTCACTTGGCCGGCCACCCTTAAACATTGGGCCTAAATTTTCATTTTATTTTTTGGGCCAACTCGGTTGATCCCGAGTTGGGCCTAGCCCACTGACCTTTCGACCTTAAAACGTTCATATCTCCTTGTACCGACATCACCTGGGAACCCACGACCTATGGATGGAAATCTGATTCAATTATCGACAACTTCTATTTCTTGGTATTTTCCCAAATTCCAAACTTATAATACCGTTTTTGCCCCTCAAAGTCAGGTCACCCGAAAACGTTTTCTTAAAAATATTCGTTTGGAGGGCTTCCACTTTGATTTGGCCCAAGGGGTACTTCATGAGTTGTGTTCAACTTTACATATGTGATTCATATGACTTTACAGAGGTTCAAAAAAAAAAAAAAAAATCTCGGTGTGTGGGCCCCACCCCAGTAGATAATCCGAGGTTCAAAAATACGGGATATAACAGTTTTGAGCTATTTTCAATCTCGGAGTATGAGGAGCAGAAGTGAGATCGAGGCTCGTTTTCAAGCCTGTTATATTCAGAACATGCCAAAGAATGGAGGGCAAGACTTTACATACCTTGGTTTCGCCTTACGCTCGTCCAATCTCAATTCCCATTTCGTCAAAAGTCTGCAAATGGTTACCTTTTCCAGTTACTATTCATGAGAGTTAACATTTCACTCTTGGGTTTATACTTAGCTACCGAAATTTCGGCAGCACCTCCCCCATAAACGTGACGCCCCGAGAATTTAACTCGGCTCAAAATAACCAACAACAAGCCAACAATAACACCATCAACAAATACGATCAACACAAATTACAATATAACACAATTTGTCTACTTTCCGCATAATACAATAATTCCCAATTCAACTTTATACTTTCAAATCAACACCAACATGCTCTCACTCATTACTAATCAAGGTCATTACAACACCATTCGGAAGCATTTCATAGCGTTTCTACAATATATACTCAAGATATACAAAATATACAAACTTTCCGCCGAAGCCATAATTCATCTAACACTTCTAATCTTTAACATATATGTTCATGACATATTTCTATCTTCCAACTTCATCAATGACAATCATAATTTGCATCTTCCTACTTTCATTTCCACATTTACATAAGTTACAATAAACTTGCATGTTTTTCTACAACAACTTAACAACCATTTTTTTTTTCTTTTCCATAACAACAAGAATCATTATCCTTTCATTCACTTCACAATTACACACTTAACATACTAGCAAGATTTAATTCACATTCCATCATCAACATGATACCACCACGGCCATACCTCATATTTTCCAACTTTCACTAATTTATTCAACTTTCATTTCCAATACAATTTTCACCATAACTACAACTAGATTACCACATAAAATTCAATTCATATTCCCTACACCTTAACACACATTCACGGCCAACATGCACATACCCTTAATACACAAAATTTCCATGCTTTTTAATCATTTCCACACACTACAACATGCATATATCTTCCATAACATAACAAAGGCATGAAATCCTTACCTTTCCTCCAAGTTCTCACTTGCCACGAGAGTTATCCTCTTGCCAAGATAATTATACCAAGTTGTGATAATCTTGCACTTAGTAATAATCCCACAAGAAATAGATTTGAACCCAAGGATTTGGCTCCAAGAATTTTTTATTCTTTTTTTTTTTTCCCTTCTCTAGCCGTGAGCTCTTCTTTTTTTTTTTTTGCTCTTGTTTTCACTCAATTTTTCTTGAAGTTTCTTAAGAGTTATCCACCTTATATAATTAGTCACATGACTATTTAATGGACTTGGGCCAAAGGCCATGTTGGCCGGTTGGGCCTCCCTTAATTGGGCCTTATTTCTTTTTTTTTTTTTGCCCAATTCCTTATAATTCTTGTTTTGTACTTCCCGAAACAAATTTCCAAAATTCCAAATTTGCCCTTAGGCCTTCTCCATTGTTTCCGCATTCAAACTTCCATAACCAACATACACATACTAAGAAAAATCCAAACTTGACCTCATTCCCTACAAACCAAGGTTGTTTCCAAATTTTTCCAAATGCGTAAAATTGCCGGATGTAACAATTATATTGAAAAAGGGGATAGTATGACTAATCGAGATATGTCTATTGTAAAGAAATATGGGAGAATCAAATAAAGTTTAACCTAAGGATGAATTCGACTTGTAAGATTGCGGATAAAGGAAGTTGAAAGAATTAGTAAAGAAATAAGTGTCCTGTAATTGCGAAGAGGAAAATCTAAGGGAATGGGTTAACAAAAGTTAGATGCTATGGCTCAAAGCTATAAAGAAGGATGTGCAGATGCGCTACATCAGGTAAGTTTTACTACGTCACACTTTTACTCGACATTGATAGCCCTGTGTGGCTAAGTTGTAGTTTATATATATATATATATATATATGGCCCTGTGAGGTATTGGACGTAATTTCTGGGCTGCGTACACGTTTCGGATAGTGAGAATTATAGGGGGAACCCTGCCAAAGTTTTTCTAGAATTTAAGAGAAGCCATAAGATTCTTGTGCATTTTAAAAAGGTGGAAAATGTTATGGCAAGATGAATATGACTAAATAATGAATGGTCTGAAACAAAGGAGTTGATGACATGTTCTTAAGCGTAGAAATTAAGAAGCGACCTTAAATGAGGAAGGGTGAATAGTAAGATGGTAGAATGAGAAAATAAGAAGAAGGGCACATGGTTGCTATGAAGTAGGAGTGGTTTTTCTTTTTTATGATTAAAGAAAGGAAGAGTTTTGAGTGTGTTTATGAATAAGGAATCGAGGAGGATAATAACTTGAAATCCTTTCGACGCTTGAAGATGATAGATTAGGAAGGATGTCCCCTTGAATTCTGAATTAAATAAGAAATGGGTATGCAAAGGAAGATTGCTATGATTGATATGGAAAGAGTGTAAAGAAAAAGAAGGGACAATTAATTGGAGTAAAGGAAATGGAAAATATATGATTGTAAACATGTTTAGTAAAGGATGTGAAAGTGTAGAGTCGATCGGATCAGAAAGAATGCGTTTCGTCGGAAGATCCGAAGGAGGAAAATCAACAGTTGGTTTCCCTAATCCATGGAAATGGTGTCAGCTGAAATTGTGATATGTTATAAATTGAGGTGCTCGACTTGGGGCTTCATTTGTCTTCAAAACTGAACCCTAAGCTCTCCAAAGTCCCCTCCAAACATCCCAAGCTACCCCAAAATAAGGAAAATAATCAAGAGTGAACGATTAAGACTTGCAATGGGAGGAAGAAAAGAATTATTGGATAAACGAAAAAAAAAGGGAAAGGAAGTGATTTAGGAATGAGTAATCCGAACCTATAAGACATGGTAACTAGAATGTCCTTTGACGGAGGAAAGATATATTTTCTTGCAATATTTGGAAAGTAAATCGAGTAATGATACTCTAAAGAAGTTAAGATGGGAATGCGATACCAGAACAAGTTGGTGAATGTTATACTGAGCAGTTAGCAAGTGGTGAATACATCTAAAGTAAAATATGGAGGGCAGACTTAAGTTTGTGAAATTAGGTGAGGATAAGACTGTCACGATCCAAACCGATGAACCGTGACGAGTGCTTGATCTCTAGTGACCAAACTCCCCTATACTCGTACCTGGATAACAAGGGCCCATACATAACTTAAACTGAACTTATACTGACTCATAAAAGGATGACATCATAAACTCTGTACAATCTGTATATATATATATACATCTTTGAAAGAACGATGCTGCAAGCCGACTAGGCCGTAACATGTCATTGTACACAAAAGAATAGAAGCCAACAAGGCTACATCATCTGTCAAATACATACAACTGTCTACAGAATCTACTGGAGTATAGCGTTGTAGCAAGGACGGGACAGGGCCCCATCATACCCATATGCATATATATCTCAAAAGAATGGCATACCAAAATAGACTGCAGCTCCGGATCAAATGGAGCGCACTTGTTACACCTCAAAACTTTCCCGTTGATGCACAGTGAATAGACTAACAAAGGGAATGAAGTATACAATGTTTCAATAAGTATGAAATAGTATTTAATGGTTCTAATTGAGATTTCAAAGACATTAGAGGTAAGAGAACAAAGTTCGTCAAGAAAGGCGAGGTATACGTTATGTATCGGAAAGGATTCACAAAGTACCAAGTCAATGATGGCTTAATGATGTCTTAGAAGAAGAGTTATAATGTTCCTTGTATTGCTAATGAGGTGTTAAATAAGTGCTAAGAAGGTTTCATAAGGATTAAAGATCAAACGAGTCGACGAGAACAAGTTTCGGAAAGCTGAGCATTATACGGTCTAACATACAAACCATAAAAAATGTACTAGCTGTATATTAGGCCGTATAATCTACCCAAAGTTGGAGCCTTCACTGGACCAAAGATACGGTCACACATACGGACCATATGTTTGTCCGTGAAACCAAAGCGGGACAAATTTTAAGTTAATAAAAGAGGACCCAAGTTCATTTAATCTCATTTCATTTTTGATTCTCCTTCTCTCAAGAACTCTCTAGAATATTCTCCACATCTCTTCCACAAGAATCCAAGAGAAACTCATGATCAACTTCATCAAACCAAGAGAATCAAGTGCAAGAAACTCACTAGGATTCATCCAAGGCAAGAAATCTCTTTGGAAGTGGAACTAGGGTTTTCCTCAAGTGGAGTATTGCTATCCAAAACTCATTCGTACTCAATCAAAGGTAAGTTTATGATCATTCCATGTTGTTTAAAGTATTGAGAGGTTGAAAGACTTAGATTATAGAAGGAAGTAGGAAATGGGTTATAAACATAAGAATAGTGACATTGTTGAGTAGTAGATTAATATGAATCACGATTCTTGATATGTTGTGATTATAATTATGTTATGAATGATGTTAAGAATGTAGGAGAAACATTATATGAGGATGAATGTAATGTTATATTATGATCGTGATTATGGATGACCTTGAGAGGGAGTTGTGGGAGTTGGATAATGATGAACTTGACAAAGGTTATTGATTAAGATATTATGAATGTTATCATTGATGATTGGGAGTAGATATATGATATGGAGGAAGTTGTATAAGCAAAGGAGATGCTTCCCAATTTTCTCTAGCTTTAGTTCAAGCGTGTTTACGCTATCGATTATCTAATATTAGTATGAACTCTCATGAAGGTAGAAACATGAATATTGGAGAGGAACATTCAAGTGATAGAGTAGCTAAACGAAAAGGTATGTGAGGCTAGTCCCTTACTTTCTAAGGCATGAATCTTATGACATGATTTTCCCTTGTTCTCTATAACCTTCTTACATTCCGAAAATTATGAGTCTATGTTCATGAAGAGCCTCATATGAGATAAAAATAAGAGATATGTTATGAGTATGATAATGATGATGATGAGCTTAAGTCTAAAGATTCTAAAGTTCATGATATGATGCTTCTACAAGCTAATGATCCTAATTATGATTAATTGACGTCGTTCTTTGTGCTACACTCACCTTATATGCAAATTCCTTCAAGGTGAGGTAGAATGCTTGTGAAATTCTGTAATGGAATTGGGGGTTCACGACCTTATGTCACCTCGATAAAGTATAGATATCTTTGAGTTCCTATGCATGCATTATGATAAGTACATGATGATGATATTATACCGTGCCTATATGGCCGGGCAGACACCGCTAAGGCGGGCAGTGTGTCACGACCCAGCCCCGTGGGCCGTGACTGGTGCCCTACTTAGGCACCTAAACAAGCTTACGAACCAGATTGTCATATTAGGGCATTCCCAGATTTAACAGATATTATTCGTGCGGGAGCGATAGCGGACATCACACAAATATTGAAAACGAATGCTATCCTAAGCGGTCGCCGTGCGGAATCATCATATCGAGAATCAAGGGCGGCGGAATGCACATCGCCCGGACATACACGTGAAAATCGGAAGAGTGGCGGAATACACATCGCCCAGATGTACACACATATCCAAACATAGGGGCCGGATTGGCCATAATAACATACGGGGCGGCTTAAGAACGCAAATCAAAACCACATACGAACAAACCGGACCCATGACCCACGAATATGACTACAGGCCTCTACAAACAGAACAGAACACACGAACATATGACGGGACAGGGCCCGCCGTGCCGAACGGATCACAAATGTACCGAATATGCATAGCCAAACATATATACCAAATGTGGGCTCCAAATCGAGGGGAGCACTCCAAAGTAGCAGAATGGGTAGCCTAAACCGGAGGATCACCCAACCAGCGTACGTACACGCGGGCATGAAACCCCCCCCCGAAGAAAGGGGTCGATGCGAAAGAAGTGCGGTATGTAAAGCGGGGAGGTACGGTAACTCGAATCATAGCTGAGTCGAAGATACGAAACAAGTACGAGTAACGGATCAAACTTTGTGCGGAATGCAAATGTACGGAATGCGAGATAAAAATCATGCATAAGGCTTAGGAACGTGGTCACCCCCGACGGCGGTGCCACAACACATCATACTCCGGAGAAGTTTTCAAATCTCCGTACATCTCGAACACGTCATAATATCACACACGTCAAATCATCGGAAAATATCGGATGCCATATCACATCATAACACCATAAACGTGTGGCCGGCCCTATGGCGAGGTCTCGAAAATCGTAACACGTCATACGCCAAATATGTCATAATGCGCACGATCACAGAACCGGCCCGGGTACCGGCGAACGAAGTCATAATCATTGGCACGAGCAGAGTAGTGCAGAAACCATATGCAAATTTAAAAGTAAGTTCCAGGACTCGACACATAATTTCATATAGACACATAATTTCATATACAAACACTTTAGGATCCGAAGGCTCAAAATGAGTATCGAGTCAATCGGAATTAATATACAAAAGTCGCGGACTTTTAAGTAGTCAATTCTTCGAAAAATACATCGTAGGTTATTCTCGAAAAATTTAGTACCATTCATAATGAAGAACGTTCAAATAACATTATAGGGTATTTCAAACGGATCTTAGAGTCATAGGCACACACTTCCTTCTCATATCGTACGGAAATGGATCAAACAAATCGAATAAGGGAAGTCTCGGGACTTGCGGGCCCACCTCGGGTCAAGTCGAGGCGGCGGACATAAATTACAAACATTAGGCTCCCTAAGGTCATCTATAAGAGTTTCGGAGCGATTCAAATACATTTGCGAAAGTTACAAAGGTTTAAACATTCTTTTGATCAAATATAAGGATTATAGTTCAATTGTATTTGAATAAATAGTATGCGAGAATCAAACTCGGATTTCCAAGAGAATTATCCCCGAGGTTCCGATCTTAACCTAGTACGACTAGGACATGCCAAAAGAAGAAAAGATAGGCTTTACATACCTTGGTTGTGCCTTATGCTCGCTTAAACTCAAATCCCGTTTCGTCTAGAATCTGCAAATGGTCAAAGTTACCAAATGTAAATCATATGCTTTTGGGGAGCTTATTCTTAGCCCTTATTTGTCTACAAGAATTTGGGCAAACACCTCCCCTATAAATCCAACATCCCCCGAGCACTAAACTCGGCTTAAATGACAACAACCAATCCAACAACAACATCAACAACACCAATAATCGCTACAAAACACATGAACACAAATAGTCTTTCTTTCTACATAATGCATTAACTTCCATTCTAACTTCACACTTTCAATCCAATATCGACGTTTTCATATTCATTCTCGAATTCAAGGTCATTCAAACGAAATTCGGAAGCATTTCACATTATTTCACAAATCGTACAAAAGTTTCACCGAAACCATAATTCATCCAAAACTTCCAACTTTCAACAAAAACTTCCATAACACGTTTTTGTCTTCCAATTTCATTAACAACAATCATACTTTGCATCTTAACGACTTCATTCTTATATTTACATAAACTACTACAAAGTTGCATATTTTCCTACAACAACCTTACAAAATATTTTCCATGACAACAAGAACCATCAACCTTCCATTCACTTCATAATACCATAACAACACAATTACCATACCAAACAAATTCAATAATATCTTCCCCACATGAGACTTTACACGGCCATAACACACACACACACCACACGGCCATGCATGCACACACACCATAATCTCATGATTTCCCTTCAATTTTATTCACTCTAACATCAAAATAAAATTGGTTCATTCATCTATGCACACACACATGCATTCGGCCACATGCATATACCCCCTATCTTCATGACTTTTATTCTTCTCCTCCACACCACACATAAACAACCTTCATAACATAATAAAAAGGAATCAATTCTTACCTTTTTTCCCCAATCTTCTTCACTTAGCCAAGTTGTCAACTTGAAGAAACAAGTGCTCTTTCTTCCAAAACAATTGCACCAAGTTGTAAAGGACCCTTGAATTAGTGGAAATACCACAAGACAATGATTTTTTGGATCAAGATTGGAGGGCAAAAATTTTCTTTCTCTTCTCTTCTCTTCTTTCTCTTATGGCCGAATGGCCTTCTTTTTTTTTTCTCAATTTCTCCTTTGTTTTCTTGAAGTTTCTAAGGATATCATCCTTATATTAATTGGCACATGGAAAATTTAATAACTTTGTGGGTTTGGGCCATAAGTTGGCCGGCCACCCCTTCTCTTTTGGGCCTCTTTTTTTTTTTTTTTTTTTTAGCCCAATTACTTAAAATTCTTGTTTTGTAATTTCTGAAACTAATTTTCAAAATTTCAATTTTACCCTTAGGCCGTCTCCGATATTCTCGTGTCAATATTTTCCATAAGTAACAACATACCCACCAAATGAAATCAAAATATATCCTTATTCTTACAAATCACAATTATGTCCAAATTTCCCGAATGTGCAAAAACACAGGATATAACACAGTGTATACACCATGTCTAGATGGCATGGGCACACACCACTAGTGAGAGGCATGAGATGGTTACCCCGGATGCGGGAGGCCTTGACGCGAGCTAATGATTATCACACCATACCTATATGGTCGGGCAGCTTATTTATGTATATGCATACATGACGTGATGATGTTTATGAAGTAATTTAGCATGCATTATTTCCTTCTTAAGTGACAGTCAGTTACAGGTTGTTCTCCATTTAATGCCTCCTTATTTATTGATATGTAATTATTGCTTATGCCTTACATACTCAGTACAATGTTCGTGCGCGTCCTTTTCTTTGGACCGTGTTCATGCCTACGAGTGAGACGGGGAGGGGACCCGGATTCATAGGAGCGACCGTGATTTACGAGAGCACTCCGTTATTCCCGGAGGGTGCTATTTGATTTATTATTTTATGTACATATTTGGGCACGGCGGGGTCCTGTCCCGTCCTTATGTCTATCACTCTAGTAGAGGATCGTAGATACGTAGGTGTCGGTGATATGGCCTCATGATTTCCCTCATTGTATGTATATACTATTTTAATAGCCGAAGGGCTTATGTTCATAAAGGCAGATAGGCTTGAAATTGAAAAAAAAATGGTTTTTCTTATGATTAGATGTGTGAGGGCAATAAATGTATGCAGGATAAGTTTGATGAGTATTAGAATGAGTGCTACTTGGTAGTTAGCTCCGGGTACCCGTCATGGCCCCTTATCGGGTCGTGACAAAAGTAGTATCAGAGCAGTTCAGTCCTAGGAAGTGTCTACGAGCCGTGTCTAGTAGAGTCTTGTTTATGGTGTGTTGCATGCAACATCTATAAATAGGAGGCTACCAGGCATTTAGGAAAAATGACCGTTCTTCTTCTTATGAAATCATGCGATAGAGCCATGTTATAAGATTATCTCCTTCCTAATTGTGTGTTATGATTTTAGTGATGCCACCAAAGAGAAAAGCTACAGCCGCCCAGAAGGGTAAGACTACGATAGAAAGGTGGGTAGAAAGGGAGCCGCCAACAGATATAGAAGAGGGTGAATCACATAATGAGGCTCCATCTAATACCTCTCCCACTCCTCCTGTTCTAGAAGAGCAAGTGGGGGCTTCAGTTCCAGCTCCTATGACTCCAATCCATCCACCGGCTGCTTCGGGTCAACAAATGATCGATGCTATTCATCTATTGACATAGTTAGTTGCAGCTCAGGCACAGCGGCAGAGTGTAGGATTAGGTGACAGGGTGACTATCACTCGAGCCCGGGATTTCATGAGTTTAAACCCTTTAGATTTTTTCGAGTCAAAGCCGGATGAAGACCCGCAAGGTTTTATTGATGAGACATTGAGAAC
>NW_026718230.1:0-14191 GCF_029784015.1 Lycium ferocissimum
ATTCATCCAATTTTTCCCAATCTTTAAAAACAAGTTCATAACACTTTTCCAACCCCAAATTCATCAACCTTAACCATATTTTACACCTTAACCACTTCATTCCCATCATTTCATAAATTCATACTAAATCAACATAAACTTCCACATTCCATTTTCATACAAACTTACATCATTTTTCCTACACTTACCATACAAGGATCATAACTACACAACTAACACATTAAACAACACAATTCGTCACCATGACAAATCTCCTATAGTTAAAAGCCAACACCCCTTTTTCCAAGTCAACCAAGTTCATTCTACTCTCGTTTTCAATTCATATCCTACATTAATCACAACTAGAATACAACATAAAATCCAACACATCTTATCTATATAGCCATGCACACTCACGGCTACAACACACTTGCACACACACACACTAGCTAACACACACACACCATCACAATTCCATGATTTCCATTCAATTCCACACACACTACACATGCATATATCTTCCATAACATAAAAGAGAACATGAAATTCTTACCTTTCCAACTCTCTTCTTCTTGCCAAGACAAACACTCCCTTGACTTGAAAATTATACTAACTTGTAAAGCTCCTTGAGCTTAGTAATAATCCCACAAGAATTTGAATTGAATCAAAGTTGAACTCCAAGAATTTTTTTTCTTTTCTTTTCTCCTCTTCTTTCTCTTGGCCGAATTGCTTCTTTCCTTTTTTTCTTGATTTTTCTTTGGTTTTTCTTGAAATTTCTAGAGGAGCTTATCCCTTTATATAATTAATCACATGCACAAATAATTAATTTCCATGGACCTAAGCCTTGTTGGCCGGTTGGGCCTCCCCTTGGGCCTTTGTTTTCTTATTTTTTTTTTTTTTGGCCCAATTCTTTATAATTCTTATTTTGAAATTCCCGAAATAAATTTCCAAAATTCCAATTTTGCCAACAGGCCTTCTCCATTGATTCCGCATTCAAACTTCATAACTAACATACACATACTAAGAAAAATCCAAACTTGACCTCATTCCTTGCAAGTCAAGGTTACTTCCAAATTTTCGGATACGCAAAAATGCCGGATGTAACAGAAATGCTGCCGAAATTTCTGTAGGCATTTGTTAATTCAAGATTGAGCTTCTAAAGGCTTATAACTAATGTTTGGCCCTTGTGACCAATTGTAGATTTTGGGAAGTTTGGACATTGAGTTTGCATAAGCGTAAGGAGTAAATAAGGTATGTAAAAGCCCTACCTTTTCTTTCCTTGGCATGTCTTAGTCATACTAGGTTATGGTACGAGCTTAGGAAAGACCCCGTTTCTAGAAATCGAGCCGATTTTGGCCTTTTATTCATTCAATGAAATTGAATTATGAACTTATGTATTGTTGGAAAAACATGTTAAATACCTTTATTTCTAAAAGAGTCATGTGTCATAAAATGTCCATGACTTTCACAACTAAAATCGGAATGCCCCGAAACTTTTTGTAAACGACTCCCTAAAGACTAAGGCTCGTAAATTATGTACGCCACCTCGGCTGACCCGAAAGGGCCCACTATTCCCGAACCCCTTCCATATTGTTCTATTAGGCTCATTTTCAAGCGACATTCAAATGAAACTTTTGGTGATTATTTCGATTATTAGCGGAAGTTGTTTTAATTATTACATGGAGTCCTATGATATATCTGACATGTACAAACGAACTCAGAAGTCTTGTTTTGACACAATTCGTCGTACCATTCGAAAAGTACATATTATGACCACCGTTTGATTTCTTTCCTAAATGACCTATCGTTCGGATTATTCTGTCGAGTTTTTTTTTATATATTTTATGATGCATTTAGTTTCTCACTACTCCATTCGTGGATGCCCTCGATACTTCTTCATCGAGCCGGGCCAGGTATGTTATCACGCGTATTCCTTGCCGCATTGTTCGCCGTGCCTCGATGTGAGGGGGCAGGTATACATGTACATGGGTTGTGGAGTATGATGTGCCATGTACACACATTCTAATATTCGATGGTATGACATGATATGGCCATCTGATATGTTGTGATATGATATGATATGTTACGGAGATATTCCCTACTTCAGGAGTTATGTCGTGTTGTGGCGCCGGTGACGGGGTGGCGACCACGTTCGTTCACCGAGTCCCATAACGGGGCCGGATATGGCATATGTTTTGACTTGCATTACCTACGTTTTACGAGTAAGCATTTTGATACTTGTTATCGCGCTTATTTTCTATACCTCTGTTCGATTATGATTCGTTTATTGCACTTTATGCTTTACATACTCGGTATATTAAATACCGACCCCCGCTCTTCGGGGGCTGCGTTTCATGCCGCGCAGGTACACCCAGATGAGTAGAAGCCATTATAGAAGATGTTCCAGTGGCGTTGGCAAGCTCCATTTGCTTCTAGGGTGCTGCCGAGTCAGAGTATATGTGTTGTATTTCTGATAAGTGGTTAGAGACTTTGCAGACAGGGTTGTGGGTATAGAATGTCAGTTTGTCAGCAGCTCCATCAGCCGATATGTCATTCGGTACTATATAATAGATTTTATATGTTTCAGGTTTTGTTTGATTTGAGAACAACGAACGCATATTTCTGAAAGCATGTACTGTATTTGGTATTTTCGTTTGACGAAGAGTCCGAAAAACTCCGTTTGTAATAAGAGTCAGTGGGTTCGCTCGGCTCCGCATATGGGGTCGGGTGCCCATCACATCCTAGTAAGACTGGGGTGTGACATTTATTGTCACGACCCAACCCCGTAGGTCGTGACTGGTGCCCGAGCTGGGTACCCATACGCGCTCACTGACCAGATTCGAGATACACAAACGGCTCGTACATAAATCGGTATCGCGTGGCTCCAACGACGCATACAAACATATACGCACCGGCAAGGCTATCATAATATACATAACGTAGCAAAGCATACATACACGCGGCCGACAAAGGCCGCCACGGCGGATGGGCCGTCCAAACACAACTTACTCAACGCATCCGAACAAAATCGCGCATAACCCACATCTATGTCTACGGACCTCTAAACAAAACAACGAATCATGAGGTATGGACGGGGCCCGTCGTACCCCTTCGAATACACAAATACATATACAACGGAAGAACATATACCAAGATGTAGGCTCCGGAATAAAGGGAGCGCTCCAACAGCAGAAAAGATGTCCTAGACTGACGGATCACCGAACGGTGCGTCTGTACCTGCGAGCATGAAACGCAGCCCCCGAAGAAAGGGGGTCAGTACGGAATATGTACTGAGTATGCAAAGCAGAAAAATACAGTAATCAAATCTGAGTCATAATCGAAACGTATGATACGAAAGTAAGTACATATCCAAAAAAAATACCAAAATGTTTATTTATTATATTATTTTTTTTTCTCAAGAAAAACAAATTGTGTATAGGACTCGGTATAACACCACACACCGCCGGTCCAAAATCCAGCGGCAATATCACATCACATAACATACCGCGCCAAATACCCAAATGCGAATATCCTGAGAACATCGCACGCTAAATACCCGGCGCAATATCACATAACATACCGGCCAAATACCCGGAGCGGCAATATCACGTACATCGCATACAAATCATTATTACAAACCCAATATAATAACCAAAGCGAACTATTATTTCCAAACCAAGACAATAGCTAAATCAAATTTCCTAAATATCACTCGAACATATCGACCGAACTTCGAATCCATAGTCACGTATCGGAATCATAGGTATACGAATCATTATTTCGGACTCAGCAGACAAATATATAATCATACTCGGGGGTCGAAGGTAGTCATATTAAGTTCTTTTCAAAGAGCCATCGATCATACGAGGAGAGATCGCGAGACCCGCTACCGAGCGTCGAACCTAATCCGGCCCGCCTACGAAAGTCATAGTCATCACGTGTTATCGAACCATTATTACAAACTCTAATGATAAGTAACTTGATCGTACTTGAAATCGAATAATAGTCATATCATATCCTTTCAAAATCGTCAAAGTACATAAGGAAAGTCGGCGGGGCCCACGGAGGGGTGTCGACTCAAGTCGGGCCCCCATGAAAATCATAGTTATAATACGTCATAGAACCATTTGCGAAGATATCCAAACGATCAGGCCTTTTCTTGAAAGTTACGGTCGTTCGTAGTTTCGGAATCGCTTTAAGAACAAAACTCTTTTGAAAACAAAACTTTTATACAACTTTTGAAAATCAATCATACAAAAGATACATAACCATAGCTTGACCATATAATGATGCCAATATCAAAAGCAAATACTACTCGTAAACGTGCTCGGATTTTTAAGAATAGAATTACCCCCGAAGCTCATAACATATCATAACTTAGCCATATCTAAGACATGCCAAAAGAAGGAAAGGTAAGCTTTACATACCTCGAGTGATCTCAACGCTAACTCAAACTTAAGCCTCGGGCTTCCCAAGATCTACAATAGCGTCATCAAACCAAACATTAGCTAAAGGTACTTAGGAATTCAATTCCAAACTAGCACTTAATTCTCTCTCTGACGAAATTTGGGCAAGATTTCCGTAAATAGGCCCACCCCGAGAATTTAACTCAGCCAAATCAACAACAACAACACCAACAACCAACCTTAGCAACATTAATAATCAATTCGAAACGCATTCTAGCATTAAATACTCTTTCTACATAATCCAACAACATTCACTATATTCAATTCAACGGCTTACCTTCAAGACAACGTAAATGCTTATACATTCAAATACTTGTCCGAATCCATATCAACAATATTCAAGAACATTATAAACAATTCACACAATATTTCCAACAATCCAACTAATGTTCCAATATACCCGAAAACTGTCCCAAATCCGAGAACAACATCCATAACACATTTCTAACTTCCGAATCATGATTTGTACCAACAATCCACATTCTAATAATGTCATTCTCATAAACATACAAATTGCATTAAATGTGCCATAGCCTCCAAATCAGCTCCGCAACACTCACAATATCATTTTGAGTCATCAAACTCTTATCGCTAACATAGAATTCATAACGACGACAATTAAACGCTAAGTAGAATTAATTCATCCTTTGTCACATAACATGGCCCATTTTTCGGCCAACACTACATATATACATATGTGGATGATTCTCATTCTTTTCTTCACACTACACAACCAAACATGCTACATAAAATCAATTCATCATCTCAACACAACACACACACCTACACGATCATACACACCCTACACGGCTCAACTCCAACATACTATATTTCATGAATTTCATCCATTTTAGCATACTACAACATGCATACACCATTCATAACACATAAAACAAGATCAAATCTTACCTTTCTTCTTCAACTTCACAAATAGGCTAGGGTTTGCGATCTACACAACGGATGGTTTGATGACCCAAACAACACTTCCACGCTACTTAGGGACCTCTAATTAGTGGATTTGCGTCAAAGAAATATTTTTTGGAATGGCTAAATTTGGACTTGGTTTTTGCCTCCCTTTGGCCGAATGGTTGTGGTTGTTCTTCAACTTTCTCCTCTTTTTTTTTCTAAGTGTTGGAATGTTGAAAGATGAATACTTAGTCATCTTTTAAGCCCTCTCATGAATTATACATGTGTCCATGGCCCACACGTGATGGACCAATTAAATTTGGCCACAAAAATGTGTGGGACCATCTACCATCCACACGGCCAACATGGCCATGAATTCAATAATTCTCAACTTCCAATTATTCCACTTTTGGTCCCAAATTTCCCTAATTGTTCCATTCCAACAAATTCATGAACAACTTATGTCTCAAAACGAAATCGAAGGTCAAAAGTCTCGACATTGTATCCCGGAATGGTTTTGTCTCTAACCTATCATAGTTAAATCGGATTGTCCCAATGAATAAAATACGGGATATAACATCCTCCCCCCCTTTAGAACATTCATCCTCGAATGTTAAATTAGCCTTACGGGATCTTATAAACACTCGGGGGAGTTTCTTTTACAATTATCACAAACAGTTCATACATCAATCAGCATAACCAATTAAAGAGTCTAAAGTACCTGTTCCCGCATCGGGTGGCGCCTCCTGATCCTGTCCACGGGTCAACGCATATAGGCGGTTCGATGGACCGCCAGAACTGGGGGCTCCGCCACGGCCTCTGCCACGGCCTGCTGGGGTCGGTATGCCCCGCCCCATCGGGTGCATAGATACAGAAGGGGGAAGACGAACCGGAAACTGACCCGGTAGGCTGAGCAGCTCCCCGACACGATATCATAAAACCATCATGTGTACATATAGCGTGTCCCGGCCCTCTAGTGAGGGACTCGGTAAGTAAAATCGTCATATGCATGTCATCATGTCATCATATATATATATATATATATATATAGAGCGTGTCCCGACCCTCTAGTGAGGGACTCGGTGAATATAATCATCATATGCCATCGTGGCCGCCATCCCCATATCATCACATCATCATATATATATATAGCGTGTCTCGGCCCTCTAGTGAGGGACTCGGTGAATAATGCAGTGGAATGTGCACGAATGCGTGTCCTGGCCCAGGACTCAGTGAAAGACATATTGAGCTTTGCACGAGCAGAGTAGTGAGAAACCATATGCACATAAATCATCACAATAGACTCAATGGATAGATAAGTAGTCGACGCTCGAGAGTTAAAACAGAAATCATGTTAAGTTCTTTCAAAAACAAGTCGTCAGGACTATATAACGAAAAATCTCGGGGACCACGGATATGCATCAACCAATCTGGGCCCGCCCATGAAAGTTAAAGTCATTATACGTTACAAAAATTTCTACGAACGTTTCAAAGCAATCCGGTTCTATCTATGAAAGGTACAGACATTTTTAGACATAGGATTCTTAAGGAACAAAACCGTGTACACAATGTTTTAAATCCAATCATATTAAGGAAATAAAGACCATGTTAAGGATGCCAACATTAAGAAACAAATATGAATCATAAACATGTCCGGAACTTAAGAGTGGAGTTACGTCGAGGCTTGTGTCATAGCCTAATTACAACTAGGACATGCCAAAAGAAAGAAAGAATGGGCTTTACATACTCAGTACATATTCCGTACTGACCCCCTTTCTTCGGGGGCTGCGTTTCATGCCCGCAGGTACAGACGATTTGGTTGGAGATCCGCCAGTTTAGGACACCCACTCAGCTGTTTGGAGTGCTCCTTTGTCCGGAGCCCATATTTTGGTACCGACTCCTTTTGTTACATATGTGTATGTTTATTCAGGGTACGGCGGGGCCCTGTCCCGCCATATGATTCTGTTATTACTCGTAGAGGTCTGTAGACATATCTGTGGGTTGTGGGTAGTATCGTCAGTTGCGTTTGCGTTTTGTACATTCCAGGTTATTTGTATGATATATATATGTATATGCGTCACCGTGCCTTTCTGTATGTATAAGTTCTTAGTATATTTGCTATGAGGGCGATTATGATTAGTAGAGGGTACGAGTGCCCAGCTCGGGCACTAGTCACGGCCTACGGGGTTGGGTCGTGACATTTATGTCGGGGTGATGTAAGGTCGTAGACCCCCAGTCAGGTTATGGAATGAGCATAAGCGTCATATCTCACCTTGAGAGGATTTACAATATAAGGTGAGTGCATATAAGAAAGAATGCCAATGGATCGTGATCATCATTGTTGATCTCGTAAGAACACCATATCATGGTCTCTGGAGTCTTTATTACATTCATAGCGTATTTCTTCTCCAGTCTCGCTACTCATGAACTTAGACTTTTCATCTCTAGGAACGTAGAAAATTCGTGAAGGAAGAGGAAAATCATGGATAAGATTCATGCCTTAGAAGGAAGGGTAATGCCTCACATACCTTTGTCGTTTAATTTCTTTACAACTTGCTCGTCCTCCTTTAACGTCCTCGCCTTTACCTTCAAGAGAATCCGTATCGTCGTTAGCTAGGCAATTATAAAACCATGCCTCTTAAGGCTAAAGAAAACCGGGCAGCATTTCCTTTGTTTATACTACTTTACGCCATATTCCATATCAACTTCCAACACCCATAACAACCATCACAATATCGCTAACAACGATCGTCGTTCATTTCCATGATTCGCATTTCATAATTTCATCTAAAGTCTCCATATTCATGACTACGGTTCATTATCACATTTGCTCACTTGTAATACTTATTCCATGCTCTAAATATCATTTATAACACATTCACAATCTCCACATAATCATTTTCATGATTCACCTCAACTACTATTCAACAATGACATTATTCACCCATTTATAATCCATTTTCCATACTCTTTCATAATCTAAGTGTTTCATCTTAATAATACTTCAAATAACATGTAAAGTTCATGAAACTCACCTCAAATGGTGGAGGAATAAACCTTGAATGATAATACACCTTATAGCACAAAACCCTATTTCTTCTCTGAGTTCCTTGACTTTGGTAGCTTTAATGGAGTTTCTTAAGCTTGATTCTCTTGATTTCTTGTTGTTGATCCTTGATTCACTTAGTTCTCTTGTGGAAGAAATGTTTAGAAGTTTCTAGAGGTGTGGAGAGGTTGAAGTCGTGGTTGGAAATGAATAAAATGAAGTGGACTTAACATTTAAAGACTTGGAGAGGTTCGAGCGGGGACTTCCACGGGCTTCACGGTCCGTGGAACCCTTTGTTGGCCATGGAACTGGTCGTGGTTCATGACCAGCCAGCCACTCTTTCTGCTGGCTGTTCCACGGACACATCCACGGGCCGTGGAACATGGTGCTGTCCGTGGAACATGGCCGTGGAACTCACAGTTCACCGGCACGGTTCCGTCGTTTCGTTTGATCTCAATCCTTATGAAACCTTCTTGGCACTTGTTTATCACTTCGTTAGTAATCTAGGGGACGTCATGACTCTTCTTCGCAACATCCTTAAGGTATCCCTAACCCCATACTCATAGTTTGCGTCCGACACACTAATTTATAACTCGATTCCCTTAACAACTTCCTTGCCTTCCCTCGGATGTCCTTAGAAATCTTACTTAGGACCATCAATTACTACTTCTTGCTTATCCTACCTCTTATACGTCATGTCCTTCGCGAGATTATACACCCGTATACTAAGGGAAATTTCTGAGGTGTAACATTCTTCCCCCCTTTTGAAACATTCGTCCTCGAATGTTAAGTCATCGAGGATCCTAGAAAAATTTCTCCAGAGTTTCCCTTGTAATACGGCGATACCATCCTGTCACAACAGCCCATAATATCATCGCCTCACGGGGCTACAACACAATAACAACATAGATTGGCCACACACGACCCATATACATAAAAGTAAAGCATACATACCTTATTATCCTGATGTTTCATCATGTATCTCTTCTGGGGGCTGAAATAAGTACGGATATGTGGATTTCATCTTCTCCTCCGCTTCCCAAGTCATTTCTTCTCGGTTGTTATTCTGCCACAGGACCTTGTGTCACACCCCAATTTCCGATAGGGTGTGATGGGCACCCGACCCTTAACCAGGGCCGAGCGAACCCTCAGACTAACGTAATACTCGTACTCACATTGGGCCCTTGGCCAAATCACAAATACATAATTTCAAATCAAACACAAACTTGCGAACGTACAAAATCTGTAATATCACATATAACAAAACGACGGCTTATAGAGCCGTTCACAACTGACATCTGATGCACATGACCCTGTCTGCAAAGTCTCTAACATGACTCGGATATCATAACATGCACAAACTCTGACTCGGCAGCACTCCGGAACAAGTGGAGCTCGCCAATCCCGCTGGAGCGTTTCCTGCTAACGTCTTCAGCTCACACAGGTGTACCGCGCGGCATGAAACGCAGCCCCCGAAGAAAAGGGGGTCAGTACGGAATATGTACTGAGTATGTAAAGCAGAAATACGGAATCATAGAAACAAAATACAGAAGATAGACATAATATGCAAAGTATCAAAATATGTAGTTAAAATGCAAATCATGCACAGGCTCTTAGAACGGTGGTCGCCCGCCTGTCGTTGGCGCCACGCCACAGCATCACACCAGAAGATTTCAGATCTCCGTAACCCGACAAATCCCCGTAACACATCATAGCCAACCATCACACCATAACACAGCATCACACCAAACGGAACCCGGCCCTCTGGGAGGAGCTCGGTGAACCGTAACACAAGATCACAATCGGAATTTATCATATTGCGCACGAGCATAACCGGCCCGGGACTCGGTGAAGGAGGTGCAACCGTGAGCACGAGCGGAGTCGTGAGCATACATATGTATAAAATCATAATCATAAATCATTAAGTAAGTAAGAAAATCCATATGCGAAAGTCCAAATGAAACGAAATTTACCTTTTTCCGAAGGTTGTCCAGAATAGGCATAGAAAGGTCGCGGGCCCCACAGACGGTGTCGACCCCCGTCCGAGCCCGACTAGGGTAGGTAGGGGAAAGTCATGTCTTATGGACATACATATTATGTTTCAAGGCAATCCGAGCTCGTATGCAAAAGTTACGGACGTTTGAAGTTCGGGACCCTTTTTGTAGTCAAAATTCTTTATATAACCTTTGAAATTCATTCTTTTGAAAACATGAAAATCTTATTTTGGTCCCATTAAGGAGTAGATCTTAAAACGAACAAAGTACATACCTAAGCTCGGATTCTAAGAGTGGAATTACCCCAAGGCTCGGGTCATAGCCTAATAGTACTAAGACATGCCAAAGAAAGAAAGGTGAGCTTTACATACCTTGGACGTCCTCGAATCAATCCAACTTGCGTCTCGGCTTCTCAAGATCTACAACACATCAAGCATTAGCCATAAGCATCGAAGAATCTCATTCCAAGCCATTACTTTTCTACGGAAATTTCGACAGCACCTCCCCTATATATCCACCAACCCCGAGAATTCATCTCGGCTAATATCAACAACAACCAAGCCAACAACCAAACTACAATATCAATTTACAATATATATTCCAACTTTGATATTCAATCCCAACACATTCCAACCTTAAACACATGTCGCTACACACTTAGGGACATTCCAATATATTCAACTAACTTCATATAATCAAATTAACATTAACGCTTATACATTCAATTATCCACCCGAACCCATTCAGACCACATACAAGAACACTTTAAGCAAGTCATACAATATTTCAAACGAGCCAAATATTGTTCCAACTTACCCGAAATTGCCTCCAAACCCGAGAATAACACCAAACATATCCCTTCCTTCCAATTTCATGCATTACACTAACGAACCATACCTTAACATCACTACTCTTACAAGTTCAAGCAACTACATTAAGCCACCTTAATCTTCAAATCAGCCCACACAATTTTTGCTTCATCTAGAGATCATTAACCATCGTTTTTATATCATATAACGCATGACGACAACAACCAAAACACCATATATCCTTAGTCTACCATGGCTGCCCTGAAACTGCCCACACACGGCCAGCCCCTACAAGATAAATTTCATGAGTTTCATTCATTTTCTACACTCCGCAACGACATACCAACATGCTAAATACAATGAATTCATGATTCCTAATCATACAACACCTATACACGGCTGCACACACATATACACACGGTCAACTTGCAACATCCACATATTCATAGCTTCCATCATTTCCATACTTCACAACACCTACAAACCATCCATAATATATGAAATTAAGAATGGAATCTTACCTCTTTTCCACCTTGTTCATTCTCGGCTAAGGCTTGCCTCACAAGGAGGAGTGTTTTCTTGCTTCAACAATTATTCCACGTCGAGAGGACCTTCTAATTAGTAAGAAAACATGAAGAAAATATTTTCCATGATCACCACCAAGAGGGGCAGTCCGGCCAGCTCTTGGCCGTGACTCCTCTTCTTCTTTTTTTCTCCTTCTTTCTTGAACTTTCTAAATAATAAATGATGAAGTTTGTCTTCCAATTCAAGACTTAACCATATATATATATAGTACTATTGGGGCACATGGCCGGTCATGTGCCCCTATTTTTTTTCCAATTCTTTTTCTTTTCTTTTCCCTCCAACTTTCTTCAAATTTCTAGAATTTCCAAAAGATGAACTTGAGGAATATGACTTAATAAGTCATCCATTTCTACAAATATTAATCTTCCAAGTAACCATGGCCCACACTACATGTGGCCTTATTATTTGTCATGAACTACTAATTTCCAAAATTCCACTTTTGACCCCAAATTTTTGTTAATATTTCCTTTCCATCGAAATCATAAACCATTTGTCGTAAAACAAAGTCGAGAGATAACCTCGTCCATAATTCTTCGCAACCAACTTGAAAATATTCCGACGTGCGAAATGCGGTAACACCTGACTGAAGCTTACTTCTTTATTCGGCCTTCGTCTTTTTGTTCTAGTATGGCAATAGGTACCTCTCTTCGTAAGTTAGCTTCCGTAATTTGACATCATTCTTCCGGCACAATCTTCGTAGGATCTCCAACACATTTGCGGAGCATTGAGACATGGAATACCGGATGAACTAATTCAAGTTCTGAAGGCAAGTCTAACTCATATGCTACTTGACCCACCTTACGGATGATTTTATAGGGTCCATATATCGACTCAACTTTCCTTTGCCAAATCTCATCACTCCTTTCATTGGTGACACTTTCAAGAACACCCAATCATTGACTTGAAATTCTAGATCTCGCCGGCGATTGTCCGCATAAGACTTTTGGTGACTTTGAGCTGCCAACAATCGATCACGGATCACCTTGACTTTCTCTACGCTTGTTGGATCAATTCGGGACTATCAATCGTACTTCTCCGACGTCAAACCATCCAATCGGAGATCTACACTTTCTTCCATGCATGCAGCTTCATACTGCACGGAACCATCCGGATACCGGAATGATAACTCGTTGTTATAGTGAATTCGCTTAAGGGTAAATGGTCATCCCACTTACCACCAAAATCTAAAACGTACAAGCCTCAACATATCTTCCAAGGTTCGAGATAGCGCGCTCGAAGCGGTCCGTCGTCCGCGGGATGGAATGCCGTGCCGAGCCTCACTTGAGTACCTAGACCTTTAAGGATTTAACTTAGCTATAAATTGTGCTCCTCCTCGTTCTGTGAATGACAGATATCGAGACCCTATGAAGCCTCACAATTTCCTTGATATATAACCTTGGCATAATCTTCACCGAATATGTAGTTCGACCGGGGAGAAAATGAGTTGCTTTTGTCAATCTATCCACGATCTACCCATGGGGAATCAAATCTCTATTTCCTGAACGAGGTAGTCCTCCACTACGAAATCTGTATTGATCACTTCCCATTTCCACGTAGGAATTTCCATCACTTGCAATAATCCACACGGGCTTCGGTGTTCTAACTTTACTTGCCGCAATTCGAACATTGGGCTACAAGATTACGCTTTTATGTCTCTTTTCATGCCATCCACCAATACGTCGATTTAAGATCATACATAAAATTTTTGTCACTCTTTGGATGAATAGAATATCCGGAGTAATGAGCTTCTTCTAGGATTCGACGACGACCCTGCTACATTTGGCACACATAGCCTATGATATCTAAGAACCCATCTCGAAGACTTCAAATGGTGACCCTTTCTTTGGAAATTTCACACCTTTATAATATTCCAATTTGGGATCCTCACATGACGCTCTTTTTTTATTTTCCAAGTCCAAGGATGAAAGCGTAGGATCATTAACACTAATTCTCGCATCACTCCGAGTCGATTATACGCACTCCAAGATTCGCCAAGCCGGTGGAGTTCATGAATCCAGCCTTTCTTCTGGGGAACTTCATATGAGTTGCCCATTGATCGGCGACTAAGTGCGTCGGCCTACTACATTTTGCCTTCACGGGTGGTATAAAATATTAACATCATAATCCTTCAATAATTCTAACCACCACCTCTGTCGTATTAAAACCCTCTCGTTTGAAAATGTATCGAAGACTCTTATGATCCATATAGATACTTCCATATGTACGCCATACAAGTAATGTCTCCACATTTTCAAGGCATGAATAATCGCAGCCTAATTCGAGATCATGAGTTGGGTAATTCTTTTCATGTTTCACACGTTCAAGCATACGTAACGACTTTTCCATGCCGCATTAATACATACCCAGCTTTTCCCACACCGGAAGCATCACAATATACCACGTAAC
>NW_026718231.1:0-13592 GCF_029784015.1 Lycium ferocissimum
CTTCAAAAAAAGGGGGGACCATACGGCCAACACCATACCACACGCACAAAGATGATTTTCATTCTTTTCTTCACTCTAACAATCAAAACATGCTAATTAGGATTAATCCACTACTCTTAGAACAACACACACATGCACGGCCCAACTTCAATTCAACTTCTATCATGAATTTCTTCCTTTTTATCATACTACAACACATATAAACCATTCTTAACACATAAAACAAGATTAGAACTCACCTTCTTCTTCAACTCCTCAACTTGCCTAAAGTAGTGGATGAAGAAAACGAGTAATCTATCGCTTGAAACAACAACTCCACGTTACTACACCCTTGAATTAGCAAGTTTGCTTGAAGAAATTATTTTTTGATGGCTTAAAATTGGTCTTGAATTTCTAGGGTATGGCCGAATGGCCCTTTCTCTTGCTCCTCCAATTTTTTTCTTGATTCTTGAATTTTCTAAGTGTTGTAGTGTAAATAAAGACGACTAAGTCATCTTTTATAAACCCAAATATTAACCATCCATGTGGCCTTGGCCCACCCCAAGGTGGCCGGCCACATGGTGCTTCTTTTTTTTTTTTTTGAATTTTCCAACTTTCCAAAAATAGCATACTTACTAAAAATGGAAGTTGACCCCAAATGTTCCCTTAACATTTTCATGCCACTAAAACCATCCACAACTCAAACCTTTAAAACAAACGAAAGTCTCTCGGGATAGTCTTGTTCCTAACTTATCGTAATTCACTCATGTTGTCCCGTTGTTCAAAATACGGGATATAACAATAAAATTATTCGCTAATGCCATTGAAACTTGTAAGTGATAAAAAGAGGGGTGAAACCCTTACGGTAGGAAGTGAGGAAGTTAAGAGTGACCAAAGGAAGGGAAAGAAATATGACAAAATAGGACGAGCGAGAATTAGTATGAATAAGAAATGCGAAACGGAGACGAAAGAACCATGTCTAAGGTTGAGCGTACTCTATACAAGTTGTACAAGGATAGTGATGTCACCCGTAGGTATTGGTATGCTAAGAATAAGACTAAGTAAGTATTTGGTAGAAGAGTGAAGGTTTAGCAAGGACGATGTAGTTGTGATATTTGGGGACACTACGGAAAAATGTAACGATGGTTAAGCCTATTACAAAAATGGAATTAGTGCCGAGGACGGACGAGGCGCGGCTATGGTTGAACTAAGGATGCGATTTGCGATGGGAGGTAAGATAAGAGAAGGGAAGACAAGGTAGAACGTAAAGATTAGTAAAGCGACACTGAGGTATCTCGTGGGCTAGTCTGAACACCTTCGTGTATTCTTGCAGAGAGTGTAACATAATGTGAGACAGGAGAGTGAAGAGCGAGAAAGATCTTCGAGCTAAAGGTAAAAAAAAAAAAGGTGTCAGCAAAGATAATAAACCCGAAAAGACACTTGGAAGGACGGTGGCGACCGTAGTAAAAAAGAACAGCGAGGAGTAGTTGGAAAAAAAAATTTAAAGAAAAAGAGAGTGCTACTCTCATGAATGGAATAAAAGGATCCATCGAGATGTTGCGAAGGTTTATGGACTACTAAGTAACCCAAACATGAGAACACATGCTATGGAATCACATGAAGCACCAACGTGAAGCTATACCCAACTATAATGATAAAAAGTTTGTATCGGAAACTAACGACGAATGAGGGCTAACGAAAGGACAGTCAAGACTACAGTAATAGAGATGAAAATCTGGGTAAGAGCGAGGTACTAGTTAAATTCTGGTCAAGTACACGAGGGAAAAAAGTTGAAGAAGTGGATTGCAGGTGAGAGTAAGTAAGAATGAGAAGAAATTGATGCATGTTTTAAGGCGGGACTAAGCGACCGAAAATCAAACCCTAAGGGGAGATAACTGTTCCCAAAGAGGAAAGGGTATTACACCCGTAATTCCAATACATTGGTCTGTTGGAGGTACCGTCAATGAGATGCAAAGTCCTAGGTACTTGTGGTACGATTATAAGGATCCGAATTCGTGTGACGAAACAATAGCAGGGAGGAGACGACTCGAGAGGCTGAAAAAAAAAAAGAATGATGAATGGATGAAGAAGGAATAAAAATCGATAGATGAGATTGCACGCCGTGGTGATAAAGGCAAACCCCCCAAGACCCTTAAAAGACCTTACGAGACTAGTTGAACATTCGAGGATGAATGTTCTAAATGGGGGAAGGACGTTATACCTCGCATTTTGTACATTTGGATATCCCGAGTTAGTGGCGGAAAGTTAAGGACAAGGTGATATTTTTTTCGGTTGTGTTAAGAATGCATGAGTTGTATGTTCATCTTTTATTGGTATGGAGCATTAAGGATGAATTTGGAATAAGGAAAAAATTAAGGCTAAGAGTGGAAACAAAATATTTCATGAAATGGCCAAATGACCAAAGTGGCCATGGGCCCCACCTTAGCTTGGCTAATATTTTCATGCCATGAAATGGTACATGTGTACACTACATTTGTGGGAGCCACATATATATATATATGTACAATTCATGACCATGCAAGACTTATTCATCTTTTATGACTTAAAGAAATTTCTAGAAAATTTGAGAAAATTGGAGAAAAAAATTGGAGGAAAAATAGGGGCACATGACCGGCCATGTGCCACCTTTATATATATATATATATATAAAGTGTGATGCAAAATAATACACAATTCATCTTTCCAATTTTAGAAAGTTCTGAAGTGAACAATGTTCGTAACTTTCCGAGGCGGACTCGGATTGATTTGATGTATGACTATGATCCCTATGGTCTTGTTAATACGTTATGATATATGCTATGTTTCCGAATAACGTCCAAAAGATATTTGATATAACTATGGTCCGATTTTCAAATGATATTCCGTTTAGACTACTTCATTGAGTCTATGATGATGTTTATATGCATATGGTTTGTCACTACTGCCGCCGGCCCTCAATGTATCTTTCACCGAGTCCCCGAGTGCGGGTACGTATTCGTGCACCCTCTTTGCATTATTCACCGCGTCCCTCAATAGAGGGCCGGGGCACGTTATATTTACCGAGTCCCTCAATAGAGGGCCGGGACACGCTATATGATATGATGACATGTGGGGATGGAGGCCAGGATGGCATACCGAGTCCCTTGCTAGCGGGGCCGGGACACGCTATTCACCGAGTCCCTCACTAGAGGGCCGGGTACGGTATGTATATGTATATGTATATGCATGCATGATGATGATATGATTTTACTTACCGAGTCCCTCACTAGAGGGCCGGGACACGCTATATGTTATATGATGATTTTACCTACCGAGTCCCTCATTAGAGGGCCGGGACACGCTATATGTTTTTATGATGATTCTATAACATTGATATGCATGATATATGTTTTCAAAAGCAAGTCTTACGATTTTCGGTACTCTTTACTTCGGCATGATCCCGTTTATTATGTTTCATGCTTTACGTACCAAGTCACATATTCCCCGACCCCTTCTTCGGGGCTGCGTTTCATGCCGCACGGTACACCCGGGTACAAGATTGTCACACCCAGACCTTACTGGGGTGTGATGGGCACCCGACCCCACATCCGGAGCGAGCGAACTTACGTACTCTTATTACGCACATAAATTTTTTTTCGAATAAAGCTAAAATGCAAAATACAACTTTCGAAATATTTTTCCTTTTCGTTGCTTGCAAATTACATAAAATTTGTAGCCAAACCGAACCAACACATATGACGTATCGTACCGATGGAGCCGCTTACAACCGACGACCAACACCCACGACGCTCGTTCGCAAAGTCTCTAACACGAATCAAACATCACATATGTACTGCGACTCGGCGGTACTCCAGAGCATTGGGCTCGCCAACCCAAGGGAGCATCTTCTATGATGGTCGCTAATCATGCGGGAGTACCGCGCGGCATGAAACGCAGCCCCCGAAGAAGGGGTCGGACGAATATGTACCGAGTATGTAAGGCATGCAATACGAGAAACGAACCATAATCGAAGACGTAAATAACCGGTAAATACATTACTCGAGAATACTAGACCCACCTTTCGCATACACAAATCGTACATACTGTCTCATATATCGGAAGGTACGTACGAAAGTAAACGAGTTGTTCGGAGTACCGAAATGCTTATTTTACAATCACAGTTGCATGTCGAAGCGGTGCAAAAATTACGAGTGCACCGGTGATGTCACACGTCGGACGGAGTGCGAACGTGAGAATGCTCGGATGATGTCATATAACGGACGAAATACGAACGTACGGAATGCTCGGATGCGCATATATCGGACGGTACGAACGTACGGAAGGCTCGGAGGATGACATATATCGGACGAATACGAGAATGCACGTATGCTCGGATGATGTCATATATCACATATCGTCTAACGTGTCCCGGCCCTCCCGCGAGGGACTCGGTGGATAAACTCATCAATGCATGTCAAAATCATAGATCACATATGCGTATAACGTGTCCCGCCCTACGATAAGGGACTCGGTGAATAGGATCATGTATAACGAATCAATCATATACCAAGTATACATAACGTGTCGGTAATATGTGAATCCCGAATCATGTACCAAGTATACATAACTCTCTTTGCGGGTCTCGGTGAATAATCATTATATGTCATCCTGGCCGCCATCCCCATATCATCATTAAGCATATACAGATAACGTGTCCCGGCCCGCAAGTAAGAGGGGCTCGGTGAACAATGCAGTGGAATGCGCACGAGAACATGTCCCGGCCCGGGACTCGGTGAATCGAGAATCATACCGTAGTACGCACGAGAACATAACATGCCCGGCCCGGGACTCAGTGAAAGATACATTGAGCCATGCACGAGCAGAGTCGTGAGAAACCATATGCACATAAATCCAGACTCGATGAATACGTACACTTACCAACATTCGAAGGCTCGGAAATGAGTTTCGGGTTCTTCCGAGTTAGTATCGGAAAGTTATGAGCGTTTGGAATACAGAAATCTCTTCGGACTGTTTAAGCGATCCGAGATCGTATATGAAGAACATTAAGGCTTATAGAGCATACTCATATTAGAATACTCGGATCAGACGACTCATATCCGAATACACATAGCAGAATACTTATATCAGACGCTCGCACCGGAGTACTCGTATCGGAGTTATCATATCAGAATGCTTATACCAAAATACTTAGATCAGAATACCGATGTCAGAACATATACATCAGAATATTTATTTTGAATACTTATATCAGAATACTTAAATCAGAGTATTTACATCGGAATGCTTATACCAAAATATTCAAATCAGATCGTCCGTACCGAAGCATTTATATCAGAATGGTCGAACCGAATGCTCATATCCGAGTTGCCGTATACTTATATCAAATTCGGAACAATAGTCAAAAGTTTCCTTAATTATCTTACGGAAATAAGGCAAATAGAACAAGACAATTAGGTCTCGGGGATTGTGGGCCTACCTCGGGTCAAATGAGGTGGCGTACACAATTTACGTATTTTACACTTCATAATATCATTCATGATAGTTTTAAGGTAGTCGGGTCCCATTTGTTCAAGTTCTAGGTATTTAGACAACTTTTCCAACCCTTAGCAACATAATTGGTTCAATTCCACAAAAAGGGCAATTTCGGACGTGGATTCCGAAGAAGTTGTCCCCGAGGTCCAAATTCAAGCCTAGTATATCTAGGACATGCCAAGAGAAAGAAAGGGTAAGCCTTACATACCTTTTCCGCTGTTTACGCCTCTCCAAATTCAAATCCGTTTCTCCAAAATCTACAATTGGTCACATTTACCAAATATTAATCATAAAGCTTTAAGAATTCAATCTTAACCAATACTTGTCTACGTAAATTTGGGCAAAGCATCTCCCCTATACATATAACATCCCCGAGACTTAACTCGGCTCCAAATATCAACAACCCAACCAACAACAATACCAATAACAGCATCGAATTGAAACGCATTCTAACATATATTGTCCTCTTTTCTATATAACATATCAACTTCCAATCTAACTTCGCATTTCCAAACCAATATCAATGTTTTCATATTCTTTTGCTAATCAAGATCATTCCAACACAATTCGGAAGTATTTCATGTCCTCTTACAAATTATTTGCTAAATATACAAAAATTCCACCAAAGCCATAATTCATCCGAAACCTCCATTCTTCGACATAAATATTCATAACACGTTTTCATCTCCCAAATTCATTAGCGACAACCATAATTTGCACCTTAGCAATTCATTTTCATAATTACATAAAACTAGAATAAAATCATATAATTTCCTACAACAACTTAACAATAGATTCTCATGCCAACTTAACCATTCTTCTTTCCTTTACATCACAATACCAACGGACGAATTTATATCGCTATTTTTCCCGTTCTAATCCGTTAAAACTTTAAATAAACTTGTTAGCAATGAAAAGGAGCCTTATCCATACCTTAAGAATTCAGCCACCACGTTATCACCCTCCTCCTTGGTTGATTTTTAACTCAAATTGAAGACAACGCAGCGTACAACACTTTTCCCTTCATGGGCTTCGGGATTCGGGGCTCGAATTTTGGTCAAAATTGATTTTTCTTCTCCAAGGATTTTTTTTCTCTCTATCTCCAGAATTTTCTGGTTGTTCCAGGTCTGAAAATGAGGAGGGAAGTGCTAAAATATCACTTATATAACATGGGTCATGGGCCTAACCCGGTTGGGCCCGAGTTGGGCCTAGCCCACCGACCTTTCGGACTTAAAACGTTCATATCTCCTTGTCCAGACGTCACCTTGGATCCCACGACCTATGGTTGGAAAGATAATTCAATTATCTACAACTTATATTTCTTGATATTTTTCCAAATTCCAAACTTATAATACCATTTTTGCCCCTCGAAGTCGAGGTCACCCGAAAACATGTTCTTAAAAATATTCGTTTGGAGGGCTTCTACTTTGATTTGGCCCAAGGGCCCTTCGTGAGTTGTGTTTAACTTCACATATGTGATTCATATGAATTTTCAGATGTTCAAAAAAAAAAAAATCTCAATGTGTGGGCCCCACCTCGGCTTACAAATAATCCGACGTTCAAAAATACGGGATACAACACTATCAACTTGAGTTTAAATTATGTAGCAACAACATGATTGTCAATTCAATTTTTTTTTTTTTTGAGGAAGCACGTGTCACGCTCATGCTTTGAAAATGCGGGATATAACATCCCCCCCTTTAGAACATTCGTCCTCGAATGTTCAACTGACCTTATGGGGTTTCATCACACTTCGGGGAGGTCTCTTTCTTTCCTTCAAAATTTTCCGAACGTTATCATTGCTGTCCCCCTTTGCGTACTCGCTTTCTTTCTATTCCCGAACATTGTTGTGCTAGAACATTCCAGCCTTAGCTAGTGATGGAACTAGTGTCAATCTACTTTGTAATATACGTACCATGTCTTTCGTTTGTCCCTTAAATTCCGTTCGTTAATGTCTTTCATATATCACGACACCGGCCGCCGAAACGGCCCACTCGAAACTCTCAGGAATAACCAGCTGATCTGGCCCTCTTGGGCTGGCTCCGGTCGTTAGGACACACGTGTCCGCTAATACAATCATAGATGAGATATCATACGCATTCATATACATATACATATAATTAGTATCAACTAACCCACAAAATACTTCCATACACTATTCAACCCTATCCAAATTCTCGGAGTCGTGACGTACTTTTCTATCTCTTCTCTAGTCTCGGCTTGTCGCATACTACGTGGCCTTTTATGGTCTCCAACCATCTCGTATATTCTAATTTCACTTAGGCCATTCGGTTTTTCATTTGTCTTTTACGAGACTAATCTTTGGAATTTCTTGCATACTTCCTGGGGTCACCCATCCCGAAATTACTCCTACCCGAGCACGCTTAACCTCGAAACTTTGGTGGAATTCGGTGCCTTAACGCTGATATAATCACGTCCACTTCCTCGTATGACCTTTACTACATAATGCGGAGCAAGTCAAGATTTTTGTATTCCGAGACATATTCGTAATACGTCCTTTCTCGTACAATTACTATTTTACCCTTTTCGGTCTTCAATATCACCTTTACAAATTCTTGTCATTCGAAATCCGTACGCAGCATATACCAACAATACCTTACAGAGCATACGACTATATATCACATTCTAGCCGTCCAGAACTTTCTGTTTTAGGTAACAGAACAAATATATCCAGACTTACCCTTGTGACCTTTCCATATCGTCACTTGACTTCTTCCGTCGTGTGTAGGGCTTATATATGGAATTTTATTTCCTGTGACTTCGCTCTATCGCACGATCTAAGACAAAAGAAGGTCAACAATCCCTAGATGCCCCGTAGCCTCCTCGTTTATAAATGTGGCGCGCTTCACACCATAAACGGACTCTACCGGACACGACTTTGCGTACGACCCCTAGGACGGACACGCTGCGATACCACTTTGTCACACCCCCGACCTTACTAGGGTGTGATGGGCACCCGACCCCACATCCGGAGCCGAGCGAACCCCGTACTCTTATTACGCACATAATTTTTTTTTGAATAAAGCTAAAATGCAAAATACAACTTTCAGAAATATTTTTCCTTTTCGTTGCTTGCAAATTACATAAAATTTGTAGCCAAACCGAACCAACACATATGACGTATCGGCTGATGGAGCCGCTTACAACTGACGACCAACACCCACGACGCGTTCGCAAAGTCTCTAACACGAATCAAACATCACATATGTACTACGACTCGGCGGTACTCCGGGAGCAATTGGAAGCTGCCAACCCAATCTGGAGCATCTTCTATGATGGTCGCTAATCATCCGGGAGTACCGCGCGGCATGAAATGACCCCCTCGAAAGAAAGGGGGTCGATACGGAATATGTACCGAGTATGTAAGGCATGCACACATACGAGAAACGAACCATAAGCGAACGTACGTAAATAACCGGTAAATACATTACTCAGAATACTAGACCCTCACCTTTCAGACACAAATCGTACATACCTGTCTCATATATCAGAAGGAGTACAGAAAGTAAACGAGTTGTTCAGAGTACCGAAATGCTTATTTTACAATCACATATTGCATGTCCGAAGCGGTGCAAAAATTACAGAGTGCACCGGTGATGTCACACGTCAGACGGAGTGCAGAACGTACAGAATGCTCAGATGATGTCATATAACGGACGAAATACAGAACGTACAGAATGCTCAGAGGATGGCATATATCGGACGAAGTACAGAACGTACAGAAGGCTCAGAGGATGACATATATCGGACAGAATACAGAATGCACAGAATGCTCAGATGATGTCATATATCACATATGCGTCTAACGTGTCCCGGCCCTCCCGTGAGGGACTCGGTGGATAAACTCATCAATGCATGTCAAAATCATAGATCACATATGCGTATAACGTGTCCCGGCCCTCTAATAAGGGACTCGGTGAATAGGATCATGTATAACAGAATCATATACCAAGTATACATAACGTGTCCCGGCCCTCTACTGCGGGTCTCGGTGAATAATCATTATATGTCATCCTGGCCGCCATCCCCATATCATCATAAGCATATACAGATAACGTGTCCCGGCCCGCAAGTAAGAGGGGCTCGGTGAACAATGCAGTGGAATGCGCACGAGAACATGTCCTGGCCCGGGACTCAGTGAATCAGAATCATACCGTAGAGTACGCACGAGAACATAACATGCCCTGGCCCGGGACTCAGTGAAAGATACATTGAGCCATGCACGAGCAGAGTCGTGAGAAACCATATGCACATAAATCCAGACTCGATGAATACGTACACTTACCAACATTCGAAGGCTCGGAAACGAGTTTCGGGTTCTTCCGAGTTAGTATCGGAAAGTTATGAGCGTTTGGAATACATAAATCTCTTCGGACTGTTTAAGCGATCCGAGATCGTATATGAAGAACATTAAGGCTTATAGAGCATACTCATATTAGAATACTCGGATCAGACGACTCATATCCGAATACACATAGCAGAATACTTATATCAGACGCTCGCACCGGAGTACTCATATCGGAGTTATCATATCAGAATGCTTATACCAAAATACTTAGATCAGAATACCGATGTCAGAACATATACATCAGAATATTTATTTTGAATACTTATATCAGAATACTTAAATCAGAGTATTTACATCGGAATGCTTATACCAAAATATTCAAATCAGATCGTCCGTACCGAAGCATTTATATCAGAATGGTCGAACCGGAATGCTCATATCTGAGTTACCAGATACTTATATCAAATTCGGAACAATAGTCAAAAGTTTCCTTAATTATCTTACGGAAATAAGGCAAATAGAACAAGATAATTAGGTCTCGGGGATTGTGGGCCTACCTCGGGTCAAATGAGGTGGCGTACACAATTTACGTATTTTACACTTCATAATATCATTCATGATAGTTTTAAGGTAGTCGGGTCCCATTTGTTCAAGTTCTAGGTATTTAGACAACTTTTCCAACCCTTAGCAACATAATTGGTTCAATTCCTTCGAAAGAAAAAGGGGCAATTTCGGACGTGGATTCCGAAGAGTAGAGTTGTCCCCGAGGTCCAAATTCAAGCCTAGTATATCTAGGACATGCCAAGAGAAAGAAAGGGTAAGCCTTACATACCTTTTCCGCTGTTTACGCCTCTCCAAATTCAAATCCCGTTTCCTCCAAAATCTACAATTGGTCACATTTACCAAATATTAATCATAAAGCTTTAAGAATTCAATCTTAACCAATACTTGTCTACAGAAATTTGGGCAGAGAGACTTAACTCGGCTCCAAATATCAACAACCCAACCAACAACAATACCAATAACATCAGCGATCGAATTGAAACGCATTCTAACATATATTGTCCTCTTTTCTATATAACATATCAACTTCCAATCTAACTTCGCATTTCCAAACCAATATCAATGTTTTCATATTCTTTTGCTAATCAAGATCATTCCAACACAATTCGGAAGTATTTCATGTCCTCTTACAAATTATTTGTTAAATATACAAAAATTCCACCAAAGCCATAATTCATCCCAAACCTCCATTCTTCGACATAAATATTCATAACACGTTTTCATCTCCCAAATTCATTAGCGACAACCATAATTTGCACCTTAGCAATTCATTTTCATAATTACATAAAACTAGAATAAAATCATATAATTTCCTACAACAACTTAACAATAGATTCTCATGCCAACTTAACCATTCTTATTTCCTTTACATCACAATACCAACGGACGAATTTATATCGCTATTTTTCCCGTTCTAATCCGTTAAAACTTTAAATAAACTTGTTAGCAATGAAAAGGAGCCTTATCCATACCTTAAGAATTCAGCCACCACGTTATCACCCTCCTCCTTGGTTGATTTTTAACTCAAATTGAATACAACGCACGTACAACACTTTTCCCTTCATGGGCTTCTGGATTCGGGGCTCGATTTTGGTCAAAATTGATTTTTCTTCTCCAAGGCTTTTTTTCTCTCTATCTCCAGAATTTTCTGGTTGTTCCAGGTCTGAAAATGAGGAGGGAAGTGCTAAAATATCACTTATATAACATGGGTCATGGGCCTAACCCGGTTGGGCCCGAGTTGGGCTTAGCCCACTGACCTTTCGGACTTAAAACATTCATATCTCCTTGTCCGACGTCACCTTGGATCCCACGACCTATGGTTGGAAAGCTAATTCAATTATCTACAACTTATATTTCTTGATATTGTTCCAAATTCCAAACTTATAATACCATTTTTGCCCCTCGAAGTCAGGTCACCCGAAAACATTTTCTTAAAAATATTCATTTGGAGGGCTTCTACTTTGATTTGGCCCAAGGGCCCTTCGTGAGTTGTGTTTAACTTCACATATGTGATTCATATGAATTTTCAGATGTTCCAAAAAAATCTCGATGTGTGGGCCCCACCTCAGCTTACAAATAATCCGACGTTAAAAAATACGGGATACAACACTATCAACTTGAGTTTAAATTATGTAACATGATTGTCAATTCAATTTTTTTTTTGAGGAAGCACGTGTCACGCTCATGCTTTGAAAATGCGGGATATAACAAAGATATTAGCAGAAGATGTTCCAGCGGGATTGGCGAGCTCCATTTGCTCCGGAGTGCTGCCAAGTCAGAGTATTATGTTATGGGTTCATGTTCTGTGTTAGAGACTTTGCAGACAGTGTCGTGGGTATAAGATGTCGGTTATGTAAGCCGATGTATTATTACGCATTGTGTTATAAGTTTTATATGTTACAAGTTTTTATTTGTTTTGAAAAAGATGAAAAGCATATTTGACTTTCCGAAAAACTTCCGTTATGTATTTATGTTATGGCTAAGGGCCCAGTATGATTATGAATGTCATAAGAGTCAGCGGGTTCGCTCGGCCCTAGGTAAGGGTCAGGTGCCCATCACACCCTATCAGATTAAAGGTGTGACACAACCTGTCTCCCGGGGGAGTTACAAACTCCAACGGATAACATCACATACGAGCCGGCAAGGCTATCATAACATAGGGGAACGTTCCAAAACACAAATCACACAGACGCAACCGAACGACCACTTCTCACAACCCACATATATGTCTACAGACCTCTAAGAGTAACAACAGAATCATATGACGGGACAGGGCCCCGCCGTACCCCTGAATAGACGTATACATATACAACGAAAGAGTCTGTACCAAAATATAGGCTCCGAAACAAGGGACCACCAAGGCGTACGAATGAAAATCCTAAGTCAGCGGATCACCAAAACGAGTATCCGTACTCGTGGGCATGAAACGCAGCCCCCCGAAGAAAGGGGGTCAGTGAATATGTACTGAGCATGTAAAGCATGAAATACAGTAAACAGGATCGCACTGAAATAAGGTGTTATATCCCGTATTTTGAACAACGGGACAACTTGTGTGAAATATGAGAAGTTGGGGACAAGGCTATCCCGAGAGACGTTCGTTTGTTTTAAAGGCTTAAATGGTGTATGATTTCCATGTCTTGAAAATGTTAAAACCACACTTGGAGGAATTTTCCATTTTTAGTAAGTGGCCTATTTTAGGAAAGTTGAAAATTAAAAAAAAATAAAAAAAGAGAGCAAGGGTGGCCGGCCACTTCATGGTGGGCCAAGGCCACATGGGACATGTGCTATATTATAGAAGATGACTAAGTCATCTTCAACACTTAGCCAACATATTTCTAGAGAAATCAAGAAACTAAAGAGAAGAGAAAAAAAAAGCCTATTCGGCCATTGGAGAAAAAAATAAGATCAAGTTTCCTCCATCAAAAAAATATATTCTCCAAGCAAACTTGCTAATTCAAGGGTGTTAAGTAACGTGGCGTTGTTATTTCGGAAGATAGTTTATTCGTTTTCTATAATGACCAACTTTGGTCAAGTGAAGAAGTGAGGAAGAAAGGTGAGTTTTAATCTTGTTTTCTTGTGTTATAGATGGTGTATATGTGTTGTTGTATGCTAAAATGGAAGAAAATCATGTTAGGAGAAAAGTGGGAGTTGGCCGTGTATAGTGGATGGGGATATATATATGCGTGTTGTGGTATAATTCATTATTCAT
>NW_026718232.1:0-13549 GCF_029784015.1 Lycium ferocissimum
CCACATCGGGTAAAAGTTTCTGGTTGAAAATACATTGCTATTTTATTCTATTTTTTTGTGATGGCGGACAAAGGGTTACTTGAAATTCAACTCGAGGAAGATAGCACACTGAGTGTTGAACATTCGAGGAGCCTAAATCCATCTATGCAAGAGGTTGTCAAGAATGAGACTATTAAGTGGTTAAACACTGGAGTGGTTTTTCCAATTGCCGATAGCAAATTAGTTAGCCTAGTGCAATGTGTTCCAAAGAAGGGTGGCACCACAGTGGTGCCCAATGCAAAGAACGAGTTGATTCCGACAAGAACAGTTACAGGGTGGAGAGTGTGTATGGATTATCGAAAGCTTAACTCTACAACATGCAAGGACCACTTCCCTATGCCTTTTATTGTTCAGATGCTTGATCGGCTAGCGAGGCGGTCTTATTATTGCTTCTTGGATGAGTACCCTGGCTATAATTAGTTTAATATTGCTTTGGAAGATCAGGAGAAGGACACATTTACGAGACCATATGGGACTTTTGCGTTCGTACCGAATGCCATTCGGTCTATGTAATGCTACAACCACTTTCCAGCATTGCATGATGTCTATCTTTTCTGATAAAGTGGAGGACTTCTTGAAAGTCTTCAAGAATGACTTTTCTGTTGTCGATGATTCATTCAGTTATTGTCTTGACCATCTAGGTCAAGTGTTGAAGAGGTGGGAGGACACCAACCTTGTTCTTAACTGGGAGAAGTGCCACTTTATGGTGAAAGGAGGAATTGTTCTTGGCCACAAAATCTCTGAACATGCAGTTGAGGTTGGTCAAGACAAGATTTATGTGATTGCAAAGCTTCCTCCACCCATCTTAGGCAAAGGGGTTTGGAGTTTCTTGGGGCACGCCGACTTCTATCGGCAATTTATTAAAGATTTTTCGAAGATAGAAATCCCATGTACAAGCTTCTTGAAAAAGAGGCTAAGTTATAGTTTAATGAAAATTTTAGCAAGGCATTTCTGGAATTGAAGGAACAACTTACTTCTGCTTCTGTTATTGTGTCACTAGATTGGTCACTTCTATTTGAGATGCTATGTGATGCTAGCGGATTTTCAATTGGATCAGTGCTTGGTCAGCATCACAACAAGATCATGCACCCGATCTAGTATGCTATCAAGACATTGAGTGGTGCTCAGATGAATTATACAGTGACCGAAAAAGAACTGCTTGTCATTGTCTATGCGTTCGAGAAGTTCAGGGCCTATTTTTTGGCGTCCAAAGTGGTGGTGTATACTGACCACGCAACACTGCAGTACTTAATGGAAAAGAAAGATGCTAAGTCGAGGTTTATTCATTGGGTTCTCTTGTTTGAAAAATTCAACTTTGAGGTCAAATATCGAAAGAAGTCAGAGAATTGGTTGCAGATCATTTATCGAGGCTTGAGGAAGCCGGTACATCGATAGAGGAAATTGAGATCAATTCTGCATTTCCAGATAAAAGGCTTTTAGCAGTGTCATGTGATGTAATGCCATGGTATGCTGACATAGCAAATTACTTGGTGGCTGTGTTACATCCCGTACTTTTGTACTTTGGATTATTCGTAAGTTAACCGACATAAGCTCGGAGGACAAGATTATTTTGAGGTTTAAGTATTTATGTAATTCTTAACAAGTGCTAAGTAAGTGTCGTGAAGGTTAGAGGTTAAACAAATTCGGGCTATGTGTCACGACCCAACTGCGTCGCGACACGTGCCCTGGAGCCGGGCCTCGTACGTACCTTAACCTAAATTAACAAATATTACAAATAAAGCGAGAAGTAATAATTTAACAAGGACAAGTGGGCATGCCGCACGAAGGCCGATAAGGCCGTCACAAAACATAAATAACTCTAAACGTACGCAAATCTCACGAGACACATATACAGAACCCACACCATATGTCTGGAGAACCTGCGAGAACAAAACATAGCCATATGACGGGACGGCCCCGCCGTGCCCCGAATAAATACGTACATATGTAGCAGAAAATTTCATATCAAAATATGGGCTCACGGTCAAAGGAGCACTTCAACGGTGACGGATAACCTAAGCAACGGATCCGCAAATCGGTCGTACGTACCGCGGCCTGGCACCGGACCCCCGAAGAGTGGGGGTCGATGCGGAAAATGTCGAATATGTAAAAGCGAGAGAACGTAATAAATAAATCAAAATCGAACGGAATGTACGGAGGAAGCATAAGATACATAGGGAATCAAAAGTGCATACCAGAAAATCATAAGTAATGCATGCGAAAACATATGCAAAGCGCCCCGCTATGGGACTCGGTGAACGAACAGAGCGCTCCGCACGTCGCGCCAAAACACATCATACTTCGGAGTAGGGAATATCTCCTAAAACAAATCATAACATACCAAGTGGCCACATCGAGATCACATAATCGGATATCGAATAAGCGTACATGGCACATCATACACACAACCCATGCACGTATATACTGCCCCCCTCACTTGCCGGGGCGCGGCGAACAATGCAGAGACATACGCTTGAGAACATATCCTGGCCGGGCTCGATGGGAAACATTGAGGCATCCACGAGTGGAGTAGTGAGAAACTAATGCAATAAAAATAACATATATATTTCCGAGGAGACTCGATGAGGCATATCGAATGACGGATCGAATCAATGGAATCGGACGGAGTCATAGTACGTACCTTTCGGACATCACGGAGAGTTATATCGGAACGGAACGTTCGGATTCATGGTACATATTGGAACACATCATAGGACTTAACGGAACATTTAAAACGATTTTTAATTAATAAATAGAGGAGTAGTTAAAACGTTTCCTTTAAAATCGCTCGAAAACAAGTCATAAACACAGAAGGGTAAAATCGGAAATAGTGGGCCCACCTCGGGTCAACCGAGGCGGTGGACATAAATTTCAATCATTGGGTTCCATAAAGTTATTTACGAAGTTTCAAAGCGATTCAAATTCGTTTGCAAAAGATACGAAGGTTGAAGCATTCTTAAATCCCAAGGCAAGCATTATGATTCAATTGTACTGAATGAATAGTATTCAAATTCAAACTCGAATTTCTGAGAGCAGAATTACCCCTAAGGTTCCGTTTCCGGCCTAATAGATCTAGGACGTGCCAAATAAAGAATAGATAGGCTTTACATACCTGAACTGCGCCTTACGCTCGTCAAATCTCAATTCTCGTTTCGTCAAAAGCTACTGCAAATGGTCACCTTTACCAGTTACTATTCATGCAAACTAACATTTCAATCTTTGGTTTCTATTTGGCTACCGAAATTTCGGCAGCACTTCCCCTATAAACGTGACACCCCCGAGATCCAACTCGGCTCAAAATAATCAACAACAACCCAACAACAACATCAACAACCACAACAAAACACAATATGGTGCAACTAATCAACTTTCCAACATAATGTAATAACTTCCATTCCGACTTCACATTTTTAAGTCAACATCAATATTTCCATACATACATACTAATTTGAAATCATTTACACACAAGCCGAGAATATTTCAAACCTTACATCCAATATTCAATAATTCCATAACCAATCCAAAATCCTTAAATACACAACCAAATCATCCCAACACATTTTCTACACATTAGTTCATTTCCAACAACAATAATCTACACTCCAACAACCTCATTATCTTAATATCATAAAATCACATTAATACGACGCAATTCTCTACATCTTATTTTCATGCAATCTTAACCCATACATGCTCCATTTACATTATAACGATCATGACGACACAACTAACACATTAAACAAAATAAATTCAACATGTTCCTCCTACCATATACCACACGGCCATAGGCCAAATTCCAACTACATTCCATTTCCATTCAACTTTCATTTCCAAAACAATTTCCACAATCACCACAACTAAATTACAACATAAACTTCAACTCATGTTACCTATACAACAATACATATACACGGCCATATTCATGCATATACTTCCACCATGCAAACTTCCATATTTCTATCTATTCTACTCATTTACATATTCCACAACACAAACCAACCTCCATAACATAAATAAATGGAATGAAATCTTACCTTTTTCTTCAATCTCTTTACTTGAACAAGTTGTCCATTTGAAGAAACAAGCCTTCTTTCTTCCAAACCAACCACACCAAGTTGTTAAGGGACCTTGAATTGGTAGAAACATATCAAGAAAACAATTTTTGGAACAAGATTTTTGAAGGTGAATTTCTTGGAGGGTTGGCCGAATGGCCCTATGTTGAGTTCTTGGTTTTCTCATGTTTTCTCCTTCTTGTTTTGTCTTGAGAATTCTAGAATTTCATGAATTTTGATCCCATAAATTTAATTGGTCACATGACCTTGTCACATGATTAATTCATGGGCTTGGACCATTTAATTTGGACCATGGCCGGCCAAGCCTTGGCCTTGGGCCAAGTTTGCTTCTTTTCATTTTCTAGCCCAATTTCCTTAGCCCATATTTTGGGTGATTCATGAAACCATTTTCCGACATTCCAATTTTGCCCTTAGTCTTTTCCGATATTTCCACGTCAACATTTCCTTAAACATCCCACGCACACTAAGTAAAATCCAATTAGAACCTTAATTCCTACCATTCCGAATCATCTCCCATTTTTCCGAATACACATAAAATGCGAGATATAACATTCTCCCCCCCTTTAGAACATTCGTCCTCGAATGTTCAACTAACCTTATGGGGCTTCATAGCACTTCGGGGAGGTTTCCTCCTTTCCAAACACATACTTGAACTTGACCAAAGCAACATAAAGGCACTTCATCTTTTAACTTCTCGTTATTCTTCGACATCTCTTTACTAGGGCTCATTCGGGGTCTTAAATCGGATATAGGGCGAACCGAATCTTCGTCAGAATCAGAAGATCAAACGGACGTCGGACGGAGGCATATCCGAATCGAAGCACGACAGTACAACAGACAGAATCATACTCCGACGATTATCTTAGGCAGACTCAAAATCGGAGCCAGACGTGCAGAAGCATATTGAGCAATCCCATAATCAGAATTAGGCGTACCGGCACATACACCGGACAGATTCATAGTCGAGGTCAGACGTGCAGTCATATGTCGGACAGATTCATGATCGGAGTCAATCGTACAGAGATGTATCAGACGGATTTGTAGTCAGAGTCGGAAGTATAGAGGTACAGCAGATAGAAACATAATTAGATTCAGAAGTATCGGGGTATAATAGATAGAGTTTCGTCGAAGTCGGAGGCGCAAAAATATGGCATATGGAATCGCGTTCAGGGTCAAGCTACTTTTACTACTCCTTTAGAGACCTATGGAAATTTTCCTTGTCACGTTTTACTCCTCACTTGATTGCAAACTTGTTTCTCTCATCCTTACATAATGATTTTTCTATCTCGCCCGTCAGCTCCCTCGAAGGCTTTACTTAATCATATTTCTCCTCCTTAATTCCTTTCAATCCTCCAATTTCCAACTTTAATCCATAGTGAAAAGAGTAGTAACTTATTTTACAACACCTGAACCATATCTTTCCTTGTTACTCGAACTTCGATGTCTTTGTCCGATTGCCGGCTTCCACACCGTAGCACCGGTGGGGTGGAATTACTTACCTACCGACACAATTGCATGCAAAATATCGTACGCATTCACACACCTATATGATTATTATCGACTATCCCACAAAATAATTCCAACGTTGTTCAAGCCTATACAAATCCCGAGGCTATACTGTACTTTCTTTCTCTTCACCCCTTATGTTCCGTTTCGTAATGCCTTCCGTTAGTGGCAACCTTTCGTCGTTAGGGTTCGCCTTTCGACCAACGTAATCACCAGGGAAAGGCCCTACGCATACATATATACGCACACTCATTACCATTCTACTTACGAACATTTCCAATCGCTACTTAAATTTACCTTGATTTCCAAGCGATATTGCGCTTTCTTCCTTTTTCCTCGTTCTGCCCGGTCTACGCGACACGTAAGGGTGCTATCCGCTTCACGGACTCCGTTTCCTTTAGGTTACCCCAAATTTCCATTTATTTCTTGTATTTTTCCCACTACGGTCTTACCTCTACATTCACACCTGTCACGACTCTTTTTCCGCCCACATTCTTGTCGCAGCCCTACTATCATTTCCTTAAACTGGAGCTTGTCGTAATTCATCCCGTGTACTACAGTTATTCTTAGGTCTATTTAACTCCTCATTCATCCCCTTAAATTCTAAATTTGCAAAAGTTTCCAATTACTTCCCAGGGGGGTCACCCATCCTAAAATTGCTCCCCTCCTGAGCACGCTTAACTTCGCAACCTCGACGGATTCTAGTCCTTTAATGTCGGTATCATCACGTCCATTTCTACACACGACCTTTATTACATAATACAAGGCTAGTCAAGGCCTTACAAATCCCGAAACATGTTCATAACACGTCCTTTCTTGTACAATTACTATTTTACCCTTCTTGAGCTTCGGTAGTCACCTTTGCCAATTCTTATTGCTCGAAATCTGTACGCCGCAAATACCCATAATACCGTGCAGAATATACAGCTTCGTATTCCATTCTAACCATCCAGAACCTTCTGTTTCAGGTAACGGAATAAATATATTCGAACTTACCTGTGTGACCTTTTCCGTCACCACTTACCATTTTCTGCCGTATGTAAAGCTCACGCAAGGAATTTTTATTTCCTATGACTTGGCTCTATCGCACGATCTAAGACAGAAAGAAGGTCAACAATTCCTAGATGCCCTGTAGCCTCCTGTTTATAAATGTGGCGCGCTTTCACGCCATAAACGGGACTCTGCGGACACGGTCACCGTAGACATTCCGAGGACCTAACCGCTCACGATACCACTTTTTGTCACGACCCAACTCCGTAGGCCGCGACGACGTGCCTAGTTGGGCACTCGTACGTACCTTAACCTAAATTAACAAATATTACAAATAAGCGGAAGTAATAATTTAACAAGGACAGTGGGGCATGCCGCACGAAGGCCGATAAGCCGTCACAAAACATAAATAACTCTAAACGTACGCAAATCTCACGAGACACATATACAGAACCCACACCATATGTCTACAGACCTCTACAGAACAAAACATAGCCATATGACGGGACAGGGCCCCGCCGTACCCAGAATAAATACGTACATATGTAGCAGAAAATTTCACATCAAAAAAATATGGGCTCCGGTCCGCGAGCACTTCAATGTTGAGCCGTATAACCCCTACAACGGATCCACAAATCGGTCGTACGTACTGCCGCGCGGCCTAAACGCGACCCCGAAGAAAGGGGGTCAGTACGGAAAATGTACTGAATATGTAAAGCAGAGAACGTAATAAATAAAATCAAAATCAGAACAGAATGTACGGAGGAAGCATAAGATACATAGGGAATCAAAAGTGCATACCAGAAAATCATAAGTAATGCACGCAAAAACATATGCAAAGCCGGCCCCGCTATGGGACTCGGTGAACGAGAACGAGAGCGCTCCCCTTCGTCCCGCGCCAAAACACATACTTCGAGTAGGGAATATCTCCGAAACAAATCATAACATACCAAGTGGCCACGTGGGATCACATAATCAGATATCAGAATAAGCGTACATGGCACATCATACACCACAACCCATGCACGTATATACTATTAATGATCCATAGTCGTAACATTTTCATCTAAACAACCTTACAACAGCCCAAAAACAATTACAACTTCAACTTAAACCATTAAATACATTCATTCTCATCATAAAATCCATAACAACAACAACCAAAATACTAAGTAAAATTAGTTCACCATCTTCTACACAAAAACGGCCCTACACGGCTTCAACAACACCAACATACATAATTCCATGATTTTCATCCATATCTACAAGTTAATCACGTTCAAACCACCCTTAACACATGTAAAAGAAGATTAAACCTTACCTTAACACTTGACTTCTCAACTTGGCTAACCATTTGTGAATTGCAAGAATGAATATTTTAGTTGCTCCAATGGCTACTTCACGTTACTATAGACCTTCCAATTGGTTGGAATACTTGAAGAAAATAAATTTTTGATCAACACTCAAGGGCTCAAGCTCGGCCAGCCATGGCCGAGAGCTTCTCCTCCTCTTTGTATCTCTAATTTCTCAAGTTTGAAGATGATGAATGAATTCATTAGTCATCAATTTGACTTAAATATGATGCCTATAAGTTGGACACATGTCCCACTCATGGCTTGAGCCAATCAAATTTGGCCATGCCGTATGGTGGGCCCACACGGCCACTAATGGCCAATTAGTGACTAATTATGTTTTAATCCCCACTTAATAATCTAATCATGGTTAATTAACCCTAATCTTCATTAATAATTTCATACCAATTAAAATTTATAAGCAACTTGTGCATAAAAAGAATCCGAGGTTAAAAGTCTCTATCTCGTATCCCAAATGCATCTTGTCCTTAAACTTATCGCGATTAGCTTAAAATATCCCAATGTACAAAAATACGGGATATAACATCCTTCCCCCCTTTAGAAAATTCATCCTCGAATGTTATACTAGTCTCACAAAGTCTTATAGGGACTTTGGGGGAGTCTCTTTTATAGCTATCACATATAGTTCATTTATCAATCAACATAACCAATTTAGGAGTTTAGATTACCTGTAGGCATAGGAAACAAGTAGGGATACTTATTCTTCATCTCCTCTTCGGCTAACCCGGGTCATCTCCTCCCTGTTATTGTTTCGCCACAATACCTTAACGGAAGCCACGTCTTTAGTACGCAACCTTCTCACTTTGACAATCAAAGATAGCTACGGGGTTCTCCTCGTACGATAACTCCTCGGATTACCCGGACATCATCACGGGGAATATTCTGGAAGGATCACCAATACATTTGCGAAGCATAGATACGTGAAAGACTGGGTGCACTTGTCACGACCCCACTCCGTAGGCCGCGACACGTGCCCTAGATGGACACTCATACATACCTTAACCTAAATTAGCAAAATATTACAAACAAGCAGAAATATTAATTTAACAAGGACAAGTGGGCATGCCGCGCGAAGGCCGATAAAAACCGTCACAAAACATAGATAAACTCTAAACGTGTGCAAAGCTCACGAGCATATACGGAACCCACACTACATGTCTACAGACCTCTACGGAACAAAACATAATCATATGACGGGACAGGGCCCCGTCGTACCCAGAATCAATACGTACATATGAAATAAAAAGTCTATACCAAATCATGGGCTCCGGACAAAGGAGCACTTCAAACGGCAGACAACCTAGGCGAACGGATCAGCAAATCAAACGTCGTACCGCGTGGCACAAACGCGACCCCGAAGAAAGGGGGTCGTACGGAAAATGTACCGAATATGTAAAGCGAGAGAATGTAATAAATAAAATTAAAATCGAACGGAATGTGCGGAAAGCAACCGAGATGCATAAGTAATCAAAAATGCGTATCGTAAATCATAAGTAATGCATGCGTAAGTAAAACATATGCCAAAGCCGGCCCGCTACGGGACTCGGTGAACGAATCGCAGGCCCCCTTCTCCGCGCCATAACATGGAAGATACTTGAGTAGGAATAACTCGAAATAAATCATAACATACCAAGTGGCCACATCACATCACATAATCGGATATCAAAATATATGTACATGGCACATCATACTTCGGACCCATGTACATGTCATACCTTCCCCCTCACACGAGGCACGGCGAACAATGCGAGAGGAAAGCGCTTGACATAACAAATCCGGCCCGGCTCGGGGAAACATTGAGGCATCCACGAGTGGAGTAGTGAGAAACTAAATGCAATAAAAATGACATACATATTTCCAGAGACTCGATGAGGCATGTCAAATAACAAATCAAATCAATGAAAACGGACGGAGTCATAGTACGTACCTTTCGGACATCACAGAAGGTTATGTCGGAATAGAACATTCGGATTCGTGATACATATCAGGACTTAGCGAAATATTTAAAACGATTTTTAAGTAGTAAATAGAGGAGTAGTAAAAACGTTTCCTTTAAAGCCGCTGGAAGACAAGCCATAAACACAGAAGGGTAAAATCGAAAATAGTGGGCCCACCTCGGGTCAACCGAGGCGGCGGGCGTAAATTTTGATCATTGGGCTCCGTAAAGATATTTAGGAAAGTTTCGAAGCGATTCGGATTCATTTGCAAAAGATACGAAGGTTGAAGCATTCTTATATCCAAAAGCAAGCTTTATGATTCAATTATACTGAATGAATAGTATTCAAAATCAAACTCGAATTTCTGGGAGCAGAATTATCCCTGAGGTTCCGTTTTCGGCCTAATAGGTCTAGGACGTGCCAAATAAAGAATAGGTAAGCTTTACATACCTTTCTCGCTTGTTAAGCTCGTCGAAACTCCGGTCCCGTTTCGCCAAAAATCTGCAAATGGTCATATTGACCAGTTACTATTCATGAGACTCACAATTTCCAATCTTAGCCAATATTGTTCTATAAAAATTTGGGCAGCACCTCCCCTATACATATAGCATCCCCGACACTCAACTTAGCTCAAAACAGTCAACAACAACCTAACAACAACACCAAGAACATCAACAATCACTACAAACCACAACATAACATAACTAGCTTACTTTCCGACATAATGCGACAGTTTCCATTCCGATTCCACAAGTTCAATTCAATATCGATATTTCCATATACACGTATCAATTTGAGATCATTCAAACACAAGCCAAGAATATTTCAAACTTTACCTCCGATATTCGACAATTCCATATTTTATTCAAAATTCTTATTTATGCAACAAAATCATCTCAACACTTCTAATTTTTGGCATACTTATTCATAACACATTTCCATTTTCCGAATTCATCAACAACAATTCTAACTTGCACCTTAACATCTCATTATCACAATAACATGAAATCATTCCAAAATGACATAACCTTCTACTTTCTATTACAATGCAAACTTAACCCATATATCCTTCATTTACATTGCAAAGATCACAACAAACACAATTAGCATGTTAAACAAAACAAATCTATCATTAATGCATCACCATATGTCCCACGGCCACATGCAATTTTTCACATCCCTCCAATTTTCGTTCAACCTCCATTTCCAAAACAATTCCCACAATCACCACAATCAAAATATAACATAAAATTCAACTCTATTCTAACTACACCATATCTCATGCATTCGGCCACATGCACACATACACCTTTGCCATGCAACTTCCATATTTCTATGAATTCCTATTCATTTCCATATATTACAACACAAACCAATCTTCATAACATAATAAAAAGGGGTGAATCCTTACCTTCTTCTCCAAGTTTCTTCACTTGCCTCAAGTATAGAATTGAGGAAACCAATGCTTATTCTTCCAAACCAATTGCACCACGTTGTAGAGGAGGCTTGAATTAGGGAAATACAACAAGAACATAATTTTGGAAACAAAATTTGAGGGGACAAATTTTGGAGACCATGGCCGAATGACATGGTTATTCTCCTCCTTCTTCTTTCTTTCTTTCTCTCAAATTTTCTTGAATTTTCTTGAGCCTTCATGTCTCTTATACTAATTAAGTTGTCATGCGACCATGTCACATGACTTGATCATGGGTTGACAAACATGGCATGGTAAGGCCAACCCTCTTCGGGCCAACTTGTTCTCTCTTTTTTTTTTCCAATTCCAAGCCCAATTACTTAGTCCATATTTTTGGTGATTCATGAAACCGTTTTCCGACATTCCAATTTTGCCCTTAGTCTTTTCCGATATTTCCACATCTACATTTTCCATAGCCAACTTATGAACCAAACAAAAATCAATGCATTACATTATCCTTCACTTGTCTCGACAACCTCGAGATTCCCGAAGACGAAAAATACGGGTTATAACATCCTCCCCCCTTTACAACATTCGTCCTCGAATGTTCAACCGACCTTATGGGGCTTCGTAACAACCTGGGAGGTTTCTTCTTTCCATATACATACTTCGAGCTTCGACTCAAAAGCATTCTATGTGGCCTTCATCTTTCCACTTCTTCTCCGTCATTCTTCGACATCTCTTTACTAGGGCGGTTCGGGACGCAAGTGGGTATACGGCGGCCTAATCTTCGTCGGGAATCGAGAAAATCAAACGGACGTCGGACGGAGTCATATCCGGGTTCGAAGCATAAAAGTACAACGGACGAGAATCATACTCCGACGATTATCTTAAGCGATTCAAAATTGGAGCCGGACGTACGAACATACCGAGCAATCCCACAATCGAATTAGGCGTGCAGCACGTATACAGACGCATTCATAGTCGAGGTCGGACGTGCGAACGTATGTCGGACGTATTCATGATCGGAGTCAATCGTACGAGAAGATGTATCGACGGGTTTTTGAGTCGAGTCGGACGTATAGCAGGTATAGCAGAGATAGAAACATAATTAAATTCGAGTAATGCGGAGTATAGTGGACAGAGTTTTTATCGAAGTCAGGGGTACAGAAATATGGCATACGGAATCGCGTTCAGGGTTAGGCTACTTTTACTACTACATTAGGGACCTACGGAAATTTTCCTTGTCGCGTTTTTACTTCTCGCTTGATTACAGACTTGCCTTTCTCTCCTACCCACCGATTTCCTTGCTCGTCGGCTCCCTCGAAGGCCTCACTTGATCATATTTCTTATCCTTAATTCCTTCCAATACTTCAATTTCCTTACTCTCAATATCTTTACTCAAATGCTTTTCCAAATATCGTCACGCTAGAACTCTTCCAATCACTATTTGTAACGCAGTCAGGGTCAGTCCAGTCCGTAACATTTATTTCTCACCTTTCACTTCACCCCTTATGTTCCGTTTCGTAATGCCTTCCGTTAGTTGCAACATCTTGTCACTGGGACTCGCCTTTCGATCAACGTAATCACCAGGGGAAAGTCATGCGCATATATATTTATGTACACTCATCACCATTCTACTTACAAACATTTCCAATTGCTTTTCGAACTTACCCTAATTCCCAAGCGAGATTGCGCTTTCTTCTTTTTCCCATTTAATGCACTTCGATCTGCTTACGTAAGAGTGCGTACCGCTCACATACTTCCTTTTCCTTTAGGTCACCCCAAATTTCCATTTATGTCTTGTATCCTTCCCCCTTTGTTATCTTACTTCTACATTCACTGTTACCATCCGGCTGCACACCGACACTTTTAGGGTGTGATGGGCACCCGATTCCCTCTCCGAGTCGAGCGAACCCTTAGACATTCGCGTAATAAACCTTGCATTTTGAAAACTTCTTAAAACATGGAACTTTTCAAACAACAATCATTAGCTGAAATACATATTCTTTTAACATTTACAAATTATTCGCACTTCCCGACGCACTATCCACGAAAGCGTAACGCAAAGTCTCTAGAATGTACAAATGCTACGGCATCGGTACTCGACACTGCAACACTCCGAACCGAGATGGAGCTCGCCAATCCCACGGGAAGCAGCTCTAGCAAAGTCTTTTACTCGCACAGGTGTACTGCGTGGCATGAAAGGGCCCCCAA
>NW_026718233.1:0-24076 GCF_029784015.1 Lycium ferocissimum
GTTAGGGACTCGGCGAGACTCCTTTCCGAGCGTTGGAGTAACCATATGCATAAAATCATTATCAAAATCAAAAGATAAGTAAACAAACCCATACTTGGAGATGGGGAAAAAGCCACCATTTTTTAAAAGTCTGGAACTACATAAAGGAAAGTCGCGGGACCCACGGACGGGTATCAACCTTGGCCGGGCCGCCTATGGAAAACATAAGTCTTCATATGCTATAAAACCTCCACGAACATATCGAGGCGATCCGGTTCGTCTACGAAAGTTACGGCCCTTTTTCCAGACGTAGAACTTTTTAAGAACAAAACTTTTATGCAACGTTTAAAACCAATTATTCCAAAGACATAAGGGCTATTATTCCATCACATTACGAATGTCAAAGATAAAATGCAAATAAGAATCGTAGGCATACTCGGATCACGAAATAGAATTTTCTCGAGGCTCGGGTCATAGCCTTATTTTAACTAAGGCATGCCAAAAGAAGGAAGGGTTAAGCTTTACATACCTCGTTCGCTCTCAAAGCTAATCCAAACCAAACCTATGTCTCGGACTCCCCAAGATCTACATAACATCAATAAATACCAATGCTACTATAGGCATTCAGGAGTTCATTTCTGTTATATCCCGCATTTTGTGCAATCGGATAATTCAAGACAATCGCGGGAAGACAATAAGCAAGGCCACATTTTATTTTGTTTGGCATATGAGCTGCTTGTGAAAAATTTAGAAGTGGAATTAATGAGGAAGGTCAAGGGAATAAAGGGAAATTCGCAATATGACTCGTGGGAATATGGAAGAAAGACGAAGGGTAAAGTTGGAATTTTAGAAATTGGTTTCGGGAATTTCTAAGTACTAAACTAAGGAATTGGGCTAGAAAAAAAAAGAGCAAGAGGCCCAAACACTTAGGGGTGGCCGGCCATGAATAGTAGGCCCAAGCCCACCCTAATTAAGTCATGTGAGGAATTAGTATAAGATGACTAAGTCATCTTCATTTCCTACAATTCTCTAGAAAATTCAAGACAAAAAAAAAAAAAAAAAAAAAAAAAAAAAAAAAGGAGGAGAGAAACTCCTAGGCCATTCGGCCATAGAGAAAATTCCCAAGAAAAATTTGCAAAAATTCTTCAAAAATCATTTTCTACCAAGTAAAGGGTGCTTAACAAGGTGGAGTAGTCATTGGAATAAGAAAACACAAGTTCTTGAAGTTACAACTTTGGCTAAGTTGGAGGATCAAGGAAGAAGGTGAGAATTCATCTCCTTTAGATGTTATGAATATTTATATGTGTTGTAGTGTGCAAAAAAAAATGGATGAAATTCATGAAGGAAACGAAAATAGAGGATGGCCGTGTATGTATATATATATGTGTAGGAAGTGTGTTTTAATTATCTTGACTAGTGTTGGTTGTTATTGTTGTGAATGATGTGTGGAGGATGGAAGTTGAATGACTATGGAAAAATTGTAGATGTGCGTGTATGTTGTGGCCGTGGGTGTGGTATGTATATGTGGCCGTGTATGTGATGTCGTGTATATTGGTGAGTTGTGAAAGAATAATGAGCAAGTTATATTTCATGTTTTAGTTGTCGTGTTGTAGATTTTATTTTGCAAATAAAGGATTGATAAGTTTGGTGAAGTATTGATAATTGGAGGATTATGTATAGTGAAAGACAATGTTCTTGCATGGGTAGTATGAAATGGTATTAGTATGACGTTATTGGAACATATATTATAAGGTTGTTATTGTGTTTATTGAAGTCGGAAGGTTTTGAAGAAAGTAGTAAATTGAAATCATGCATTTTGAATGGAATATGTGAATTGCTAGTGTGATTGTTGAATTATGTTAATAGTTTGGCCGGGTTTGAATTCCCGGATTGTGATTGATGAGAAATTTGGCTATATTGAATGTTGAGGATGGTATATTGACAGAGGAAGTCTTTGCAAAATTTCGGTAGCCAAGTGTTTCCTTAAGATTCTAACTCTAAGAACCCTAATAAGAGTTTTGGTAAACATGACCAATTTGCAGATTTCGACGAGATTACGTGAAATTTGAATAGCAAAAGAGAGTGGAAAAGAGGTATGTAAGGTTTCACCTTTCTTTCTATGGCATGTCTTAGACGTAATAAGTTGGGTACGATCCCCGGGGACAACTCTATTCCCGGAATCCGCATCCAAAGTTTTCCTTTTCCTTCGGTAGAATTGAATTAGAAAGTGCGCGAAATGTTGGAAAGACCTTCTAAACCCCTAGAACTTGCATAAAGAGGACCGATTATCTTAAATCATTATAAATGACGCTATGACACGTAGCATATGTAATTTATGTACGCTATCTCACTCGGCCCGAGGTGGGTAACTTGTTCCGGAATTTTCCTATCACCTCGTTTGACTTGGTTTGGAGTAGAATCCTAAGGAAATCCTTGACCCTTGTCCCGATTGTCAAACGATAAGTACGCATCATCTAGTGCAAGTGTATCCATGATGAATGTGATCTTATAGCGATAACGATGAAGACAAAGATGAGAAAAGTGCCTACGTTAGATATGTAGATGATATACTTTGCTATAGAAATGAAAATATGAGAATGTTAACTATTTATGGATATCCCAAGTCTATTATAGGTAATGACTATTCTAAGGATTCTAAATACATAGAATTATGCCTTATGACCACGATTGATGTGTGTGCAGACATACGTATATGTATATGATAAGAGAATCGAGCGCTATATAGACGCTGACATATGTATATGATATGAGTATATGTATATGACGAAAGAGCCAGGGCGCTATAGACGCCGATATTTATACATGAGATATGCATATATTTACGGGGAAGATGGAGATAAGGGCAGAGCGTTATATACGCATATCCACCTGATCAGTTGGCATTACGAGCGTGATATCGTCCGGACGCGGGATGCCGGACGCGGGATGTGTATAAGAAAGGGTTAAATGGATCGGTGCGCTCAGCCTCGGCATATGTTCTATTCTTATATGTATATATATATATATGAACAAGGTTAAGATTTTTTAAAGGAAGGCTAAGCAAGCGTGGCATTTGCCCAAGGGCACTTATATGTACGGGTTATGTTTCTATCCCGGGACATGTTGTAATTCTTTTATGCATATACCGTATTTATGTTTTTCGCATATTACTATCCATGCCTTACATACTCGGTACTATTATTCGTCGTCCTTCTTGTGGATATTTGCGTTTCATGCCGCGCGAGGTCGGCGGACGGGCGGATTTGATCTTTAGAGCTCTACCGGCCGTACATGACAGCGCTGGCGCTCCATTTGTCCCGAGCCTCACTTCGTGTACTCTTTTGTGTATATTTTCGGGCACGACAGTACTCGGCCCTTTCTATGTATAAGTGTACTATGTCTAGAGGCTCGTAGACAGATATGTACAGTTAAATATGTGGTATTTTGGCATCTTAGTGCTGTTGTATGAAGCGATAGCGAAGCTAACTAGTCTATGTACATAATGACGCTGCTGATGTTAATGTTCAGTAAAGAAAAAAAAAATACGAAACTGTTCATACGACTTGCTAAGAGGTACAGGTAAAATGATAGGTAAGGGGTGCTCGGTACAAGTATCGGGTGCTCGTCACGGCCCTAGTTGGGTCGTGACAATTTCCAAACTAGCACGTAATTCTACGGAAATTTGGGCAGCACTTCCCCGGTAAATGCATCAACCCCGAGAATTCAACTCGGCCAAATCAACAACAACAACACCAACAATCATTCTAGCAACATCAACAATCGATTTAGAACGCATTCTAACATTAGTAGCTCTTTCCACATAATTCAACAACATTCCTTCATATTCAATTTAACTACTTATATTCAAAACCAACATCAACGCTCACACATTCAATTACTAATCCGAAACTATTCAAACAATATTCAAGAACACTTTAAACGATTCACAATATTTCAAACAACCCAACAATGCTCCAACTCACCCGAGAGTCCCCCCCCAGCAGAACCACATCCATAACATATTCCTAACTTCCAAATCATGATTTGCACCAACAATCCACACTCAACAGTGTCGTTCTCATAAATATAGAAATTACATTGAATGCACATTAACCCCTCCAAATCAGCCCGCAACACTTACAATATCAACTTGAGTCATAAACTCTTATCGCCAACTTAGAATTCATAACGACAACAATCAAAATACTAAATAGAATTAATTCATTCTTTGCTACACGCACAAGCCATATTCGGCCAACACATCCACAACCAAATTTCATGATGTTCATTCATTTCAACACACTACACAACTAAACATACTACATAGAATTTAATCCATTACGCCCGCACAACACTACACATGCACGGCTACGAGCCATGCGCACGGTCAGCATTTCCACATGCAATTCTCTCATGAATTTCATCCATATTTTCATACTACGACATATAGAAACCTTCCATAACATATAAATAAGATTAAACCTTACCTTTCTTCTCAACTTCACAACTTGGCTAGGGTTAGCAAGGATGAAAACGAGCGGTTTGTTGCCTCAAACAACAACTCCACGTTAACAAGGACCCTTCAATTAGTGGGTTTGCTAGGATGAAATATTTTTTTGATGGCTAATCTTGGACTTGAATTTTTGGGGGTTTGGCCGAATGGCCTTTGCTTTGTTCCTCCAAGTTCTTGATTTTTTTTTTTCTAAGTGTGGAAGATGAGAAATATGACTCATTAGTCATCTTTTGTGCTCATATATGAGTTATACAAGTGTCCATGGCTTCGCGCATGGGTTGGACCAATTAAATTTTGCCACAAAATGTGTGGGGACCATTTCCAAGCCACACGGCCAAATGGGCCATTTTTCACCAATTTTCAACCTTCAATATTTCACTTTTAGTCCCAAATTTTCCTAAATGATCCATGCCAATAAATTCATGAACAACTTATGCCTTAAAAATGAAATCGAAGGTCAAAAAGTCTCGACTTCGTATCCCGGAATGGTCTTGTCCTAACTTATCATGGTTAACCCGATTGTCCGACGTACAAAATACGGGATATAACGATCTCTAAAAACCAGCACGGTAGCAAGTGGCCTATATTTTACGAAATGCGCGTACTTAAGTCTTAAGTTGGCATAATTGATAATAATATATCCTTAATATAGCCAAAAAGTCTCCCATATGGTGTAAATCTCTCAGCAGTCGAGCCACAAAGTGCTAATACTACTGCATAAAGATTTGCCAACATGTAGAAACTGATTGACACTACAAGAATTTGCCTTAATTCCCATGACACCAGTTCTGCCACTGCCATATCATGTTGTATCATTAGGCCATCATTTCCTATAAGATCAAAATCCAATTTTTCCTCAAGAAGAAAAGGTGACTTCTGTTGCTTAAGATCCAAAATAGTGAAACCATATATGTCCTATATGATTAGGATCAATGGTACAAAGAATTTGAATTACTTTGGTGAGGATAAATTTCCACTCAGTTTGCATTATATCATTTCCTACCATGGTAAGATCAACAACACTAAACTTAGCAGAAATTCCTAGAAAACTACAATTTTCCAGTTTCCATGAATAGAGTTTGGTTGCAAACCCAAACTTCTGCAAAAGGCTTGAAAAAATAGTTCTTGAAACTATTTCATGTCCTATCTGACTAGGATATATGGTGCAAAACATTTGAATGGCTTTGCATAGCTGGAAATTATACTCAATATGTACTATATCATATCCAATTAGATTTGGATCAATGGCACAGTACTTAACATAATTTCCTGATAAGCTAGAATTTTCCAGTTTCCATGCATTAGGTGAACCAACAAAAAAGAAAATGTTGTTAGTGATCAAAAACTCATCTTGTTCTCCTCCAAGAGGACTTGAACAGGATGATTTACTTCTTATATCCCAGCACCAACAACTCCTTTTCATAACACTATCACCCTGCTGCAAACCACCAAAACAAACAGCTCCAAACAACCACCTCCTTTGTATTGTCAAGTTATCAAGAGAATGAGCATGAAATGCCAATACCACACCCTGATACCTTGTCAATATTGAGTTCTTGCCCAAGCCTCCATATGACAGAATCAAATGCACAACAGCTGTCCATATCTCAAAAATTGCACATCTATAAATCATGTTAAGCACCAGAAACAACCACTCAATATCATATCCTGTGCTCAAAGGATCAAGGGAGTAGATGTCAAAACATATTACTAATGAACTGGACCCCTTTACTTGAAGAAGTTCTACATTGCAGCTTCTTCCTTTTTTGCAGCAAAACACCTGTGGTATTGATTTCTGAAAATTCAAGAAATTAGTAGATAATGATATCCTTTTTACTCTCCTTAATAAGAACTTGAGTATAATGATATCCTTTTTTCCACTTTAAACCACCAGGATTCAGCTTCAATATCTCCTCTTTGTTCTTATTCTTAAATATGGACATTGCAACTTATCACTATTGAGAATTTTTCTTCCTTTTGAATCAAATTCTGCAAAGGAAGATACATTCACCTTTCCATGATCCAGAGCTACATTTGCCAAGTGATCAGCTAACTGGTTGCCTTCTCTCGTGATATGCTGAACTTGGACATCTGCATTGTCAATGATATCTAATAACTCTTCAACTTGAATTGCTATATGCCATGGGGGTTTCCAAGTTCTATCTAGTATGTTCTTCATCAGAAGAGAATCAATCTCCAAAATGAAAGAGTATACATAATGTGCCAAACAATATCTAGCAGCTTCCACGACAAAGCTTGAGCTTGAGACTTCGGTGATAGTCTTATTCTCCATCTCCTTAGCACTTGCATGCACTAGATCACCTGCAACATCCCTCACACAAAAGGTAAATGCACTTCTACCAGGATTGCCCCTAGTAGCACCATTTGTGTTATACTTGATGACTCCTTCAGGTGGAAAATGCCATAACACCTTTGTAATCTGCAGACTTGGCACAAACTGTGCCATGATTCTGAGAATATCATGCCATCTATGTGGTACATTTTTTATCCTTGGTTTCCATAATCTCACCAGTTGTTGAATGTCACTAGAAGCTTGATAAATCACCCTACTAGTAGACACTCTATTGCTATGCTTGTCTCCATTCCTCTTCTTCCACAACTACCAAACTATGATAGAAGGTATAGCATGGAATAACTCCTGAATTCTTGCTGGCACATCTGCATACTACCATTGCATAATCACCTGGTGTAGATGCATACCTTGGATGTTAATCCAGTGCTTTAATAAAAATATGACCATGTCCTTTGAGCCGTTGCACAATTCAAGAATATATGAGGCACGGTTTTCCTTTGGCTCCACACAACAATCACATCTAGATGGCATATTGTATCCCCAACTTTTAATCACATCATCAAGAGGCACTTTGAAGTTCCACACTCTCCACATCAGAAATGAAATCTTGAATGGCAAGCCTTTTACCCAAATCTTCTTGTATGCATCTTTGTTTTCAGCTTTGCTTCTCATATACTCCCATGCAGACTTCACACTAAACTCTCCATTAGTTTCCAACATCTATCTTGGTCTGTCCAATTCTCCAGGCTTAGCTGGTGGCTTAACTTCATTCAAAATGAATTCAGCCAAGTCCTCAGGCAAGTTGTTTCTAATAGCAGGTTCATGTCACCTTCCATTAGTAACAACATCTGAGACATTTTCTATATACTCATTGCAAGGAAAATCAGTAGGAATAATGAAGTTTAATGGTCCAAGACCAGTCCAGTTATCAAACCAAAATAGTGATGAGCCCTTCTCAATTGCCACAGTATTTGATGCTCAATCATGTCTCTTGCTTGTAGCATTTTCCTCCAAACATGAGAACCTCTCTTCCATGGTACTAGAACTGGATTATTATTTTTCAAATACTTCATGCTCATAAAGGCACTCCAAAGAGATGGATTAGTCCTCATATTCCACCAGAGCTTAGCAAAAAATGCCAATGACTTGTCTGCTAGAGATCTAAAACCAAGACCTCCCTCATCAACTGGTAAGCACACTTCTTTCCATTTAGCCTAATGTCTATTACTCTCTCCAATTTTGTTGCTCTAATAAAACTGAGCAAAAATCTTATGCAGCTTTGTGATCACAAATGATGGAGGATCTATTGCAGACAAGAGATGCATTGTCATTGCCTGCAGAACATGCTTCAATAAAATTGCTCTTCCTCCAAAGGACAGAAGTTTGCCTTTCCAACCTTGTAATTTATTTCTTACTTTAGCAAGCAAGTCTGAGTAAAAACACATCTTGCTCCTGCTATAGTAAATAGGACAGCCAAGATACATCAATGGAAATGCTTGTCTAGTAATGCCAGTAATTCTTTGTACTTTTTGAAACACTTGTTCATCCACCCTATCATGCAAGTACACTGAACTTTTTGCTTTATTTATCAAAAAACCAGAGGCGTGCCTATATATGCACCCAAAACCTGCATAATCAGTCTCAGAGAGATATCACATGATAATGCAAAGATGATAGTATAATCTGCATATGCAAGATGATTAATAGGAGGACTCCATTTTGGCATCCCATAACCAGTATACCACAAATTATCATTCAATGAATTCAGTGCTCTAGACAAAACTTTAGCTGTTAGAATGAACAAAGTAGGTGACAATGGATCACTTGCTTTACCCCTCTAGTTGAATGGAAGAAACCATATGGCTGTCCATTAATGAGCACAGAATACCAGTTATTTCCAATCAACTCATAAATGAATCGATGAACCTCTCAGAAAATCCCATTCTCCTCATGACATTTGTGAGAAAAAGCCATGACAATCTGTCATAAGCTTTTGTCATGTCAAGCTTCATTACAACATTAGGGACTATTTGATTTCCATTCTTCTTTCCTTTATTAGTTTTGAGCCTAATATCAGATATAATCTCTTGAGTTAATAAGATGTTCTCCACTATACTTCTACCCCTGACAAAACCAGCTTGATTTTAAGAGATCAAGTTTGGTAACAAGTTAACCATCCTTTCATGAATAACTCTAGAGAAAATCTTATTAACAAAGTTTCTTAAGATTATAGGTCTCATGTCACTAAAAGTCTGAGGATTCTGCTTCTTAGGCAACAAGACAAGATGAGTGTGAGTTATGTACCCAGGTAGTTGCATACCTCCAAAGAAATCCCATACCATATTGTATATATCATCTCCAATGATATCCCAACATGCTTGGAAAAACATGCCTGTGTATCCATCAGGTCCACCTGCACTTGCATTATTCAAAACAAACACTGCATGCTTAACCTCATCTTTAGTAGGATTAGCAATAAATTCTGCATTTTGTTCAGGTGTGATCATTCTAGGAACCTGCTACAAAATATCAAACTGAGTAGGCACATTAGTTTCATGGAATTGAGCATGATAAACTCTAATAGCCTCATCAGCAATTTCTTCATTTGTTTCAAGACAAGTTCCTTGAGAATCCTGAATTCTCCTAAGCTACATAAATTTCCTTCTTCCATTCACATGTGCATGGAAGAATTTAGAATTCTTATCACCTTCCTGGAACCATTGCAAATGTTATATCCCGTATTTCGTACATTGGAACAATCCGGTTTAGCTATGGTAAGTTAGGGAAACAACCATTCCGGGATACAAAGTCGGGACTTTTAACCTTTGATTTTGTTTTGAGATATAATTTGTTCATGAAATTGTTGACATGGAACATTTAGGAAAATTTGGGACTAAAATTGGAATTAATGAAAGTTGAAAATCATGCATTTTTCCCTTGTGTGGCCGTGTGGTGTGGGAGTTGGCCCACACAATTTGTGGACAATTTTGTCACGACCCGAGCTACGGGCCGCGACGGGTATCCGGGGCTAACCACCGAATACCGCTCACTTTACTGCTTATCTGCTATTATTCATACTATATGCTCATAATCATGTAAGACTGTAATTTTCTGAAATACATTTGCTTTTATAAACGTAAGCCCTTCGGCTATCAAAATAATAATATACATATATATACATGAATATGCATACAAGCCATGGGACCATACTATCCACACTGCATATCTAGGAGCCTCTACTGGAATACTAGACATCTGGACGGGACAGGACCCCGTCATGCCCAAAAACATGAATATACATATATATATATACCAAAAGAGAAATCTGTGGCACTTCCGGAATATGGAGTGCTCTCAAATCAACTGCTAACTCCTATGAGCCTGGGCCACCTCCCGGTCTACCTATGGGCATGAACACAGCGTCCGAAGAAAGGACGTCAGTACGAATATTGTACTGAGTATGTGAAACATAAACAGTAATGAAACATCAATAAACTGAGGAGGCATAAAACAAGGAGTAATCAGAATCGACCGAATCATAAGGATGATCATGCATGCCGACTTACTTTCGTACTCATCATCACATCATATACATAACTATAATAACGCCGACCATAGGTGCGGTGTAATAATCGTATCATTACATCATCAATAGCTTTGCGTCGAGCATTTCGCGTCCGTGATATTATCTCACGCCGCCCACTAGTGGTGTCCCGCCCATGCCATTTGGCCATAGTGTGTATAGCCGCCCGCCTTAGTGGGTGATCGCCGACCATATAGGCGCGGTGTGATATCATCATATACTCATTACATCATGCTTATCATAACATGCTTATCATAGTATGCTTATCATAACTCATCATGGTATGCTTGACATCATATACTTATCACAATACATGCATAGGGACTCTTAGCTATTCATACTTTATCGGGGTGACGTAAGGTCGTGTACCCCCGATGTCATTATGAGCTTTCTTACGTGTTCTGCCTCACCTTGAAGGAACAAGCATAAGGTGAGTGTACATGATGATCAAATATCATTAGCTTCTTAGAGGCATCATATCATAGGCTATAGCATTTCTAAACTTTAACTTACTATCATCATTATCGTTCTCGTCTCATATCTCTTATCTCGGATAGCTATTCATGAGTGAGGATCTTTACTTTCTTAGAGATAGGAATATTCATAATAAAGGAGGAATTTCATGCCATAGGAAAGAAAGGACTAAGCCTCACATACCTTGGTCGTTTAGCTTATTCTATTGCTTTCTCGTTCTCCTTTAATGCACTCGTTTACCTTCAATGGAATTCGTATCGACATTAACTATATAATCGTGAAAACATACTTACTAAAGCTATAAAAATTTGGGCAGCATCTCCTTTTTTTATACTACTTCCCACCACATTCCATATCAACTCCCAACATTCATAATAATCATTACAATATCGCTAACAACAATCGTCATTCATTCATCTTATTCGCATCTCGAAATTCTATCTCGATTCCCCATAATTATGACTAAAAGTCCATCGTCGCATTCTTTCATATCCAATACTTATTTCATGTTCTATAAGTCATTTATAACGTATTTATATCATCAACAAACTCATTCCTATGATTCAAGCCAACTACTATTCAATAATAACATTTTTCATCCATTTGATGACCCATTTGTGGTACTCTTCTACAATCCGTGAATCTCAATTTATAAATACTTCAAATAGCATGTAAAGGTCATGAATTTTACCTTAAATGGTAGAGAAATAGTCCTTGAATGATAATACACCCTCTTGCACAAAACCCTAGTTCTTCCTTCTTGAGATTTCTTGACCTTAATAGCTTTAATGGAGTTTCTTAGGCTTGATTCTCCTCAAATCTTGTTATCAATCCTTGATCTCCTTAGTTTTCTTGTGGATGAAATGTTTGGAAGGTTCTATAGGTGTGGAGGGGTTGAAGACGTGAATGGAAATGAAATAAATGAAGTGAGATCACATTTAAAGACTTGGAACATCTTCTGTCGTCGAGACTCTCCACGGACTGTTCCACGGTCCGTGGAACCCGGTTTGGTCGTGAAAATGGTCGTGGTTCATGACCAGCTGACCATCCTTTCTTCTGGTAGTTCCACGAACCATTCCACGGTCCGTGGAACATTATATGGGCCGTGGAAGTGGTCGTGGAAATCACTGCTTCCGCCAAAGTTGTTCTCCTCGTTTCGTTTGATCTCCAATCCTTATGGAACCTTCTTAGCACTTGTTTACCACTTCATTATAGATATAGGGGATGTTATAAACTCTTCTCCATAATAACCTTGAGGCATCATTAACTCAATACTCCTAGTTTGCATCCAACACACTAACTTATAACTCGATTCCCTTAACAACTTTCTTTCTTCAAGTCTAATGTCTTTGGAAATCTTAATTAGAGTCATCGCATACTATTTCTTGCTTGTCCGTACTTCTTATACGCCATATCTTTCGTGAGTCTATTCACTGTATGCTAAGGGATAATTTTCGAGGTGTAACATTCTTCCCATTTGGGGAACATTAGATCCTCGAATGTTAAGTCGCTAGGATTCGGAAAATTTCGCTAGAGTTTCCCCTATAATACGACAACCCATAATATCATTGCCGATACAACATCGATATCATTGGCCCACATTACCAACCCATAATATCATTAAAGCGTACATACCACAAGGTAAGGCTACAACACAATAGCAATATAGATTGGCCACACATTTTTTCGACCCATCAATACTTATTTTAAAAGTAAAGCGTCTCTCGGACTCTAAATCGGGATAAAAATGATAAGTACAACAAATATTTTGGGAATATCCTTTGTAGTTTATAAATCAACGGAATCTATAATCATATGGAATCTAATGCAAAATACGTAATGACACGTCTTGGCGGATGACTTTGTGGAGACTCAACGCTCACAACCGACATCCGTCAAGAAACCCACAACTCGTCCGCAAAGTCTCTAACGAGATAATCGAACACATAACATGCATAATCGACTCGGCGGCACTCCGGTGTGAGCAAATGGAGCTTGCCAACGCCGCTCGGAACATCTCCTACGTATAAAAATGCTACAACAAATATTTTGGGAATATCCTCATCCATATGGGTGTACAATGACACGCGGTGATGAAACCGCGTAACCCACAACTCGTCACCGCAAAGTCTCCGATAATCGAACGGGGGTCGAGCTTGCCAACGGAATATGTCACCGAGTATGTAAAGCATAGAGATCAACAAATAGAATTACAACTAAACAACAAATAGAATTACGAACATAAAAGTAATAACCGGAGTATCGTAAATGCTTACTCATAAAACATAAACGGATGCATAGCGAGAAAACATGCCATAGCCGCCCTCATCATGGGACTCGGCAAACGTAAAGTGGTCCCCACGACGCCGGCGCCACAACATATCGATCATATCGAATGTGCACATATCATAGCATATCGATGGCCATATCATATCATATCATATCGAGTGTGTACATGGCACATCATACACCACAACCCATGTACATATATACCGCCCCTCACACCGAGGCACGGCGAACAATGCGGTGGAATACGCGTGATAACATATCCGGCCCGGGCTCGGTGAAGGAAGCATTGAGGCATCCACGAACGGAGTAGTGAGAAACTAAATGCAATATAAAATATTTACAAAGACTCGACGAATAATCCGAGCGGCAAGTCATTTAGGAACGAAATCGACGATAGTCATAGCACGTACCTTTCGAACGCCGCGGGGAATTGTATAAAATTTAAAACTTTTGGGATTATTTGTGCATATCAAAATATAAAACATTTACGAGAAATTCGATGGCATAATTCGGATGGCAGATCTTGTAACGAACATTTGACAATAATCAAAGCATAAGTCTTTCGGACATCGGAATATTTCGTGTCGGAATAATTTTTTTTTTTCTGAAGTAGTTTCAAATCTCAGAGTAGGTCATATAATTCACATAAATAATTATAACAGTTATTCTTTGAAAATTAGAAAGGTAGCTAAAAGTTTCCCTTAATTTTCATTTTTAAAGGAGATCAAACGGATTATCAACACAAAGTTCGGAAATAGTGGGTCCGCCTCGGGTCAAGTAAGGTGGCGTACCCAAACGGCGCATTTTAAACCCTATGATGTCATTTATGAAAGGTATAAGATAATCGGATTTCATATGTACAAGTTCTAGATACTTGGATGACTTGTTGAAACAATCGCGACATAAGTAATTCAATTCTACTGAATGGAAAAGGGGCGTTTTTGGACGTGAATTCCGAGGAGTAGAGTTATCCCTGAGGTCCAAATTCAAACCTAGTACCTCTAAGACATGCCAAAAGAAAGAATGGGAGAGCTTTACATACCTTTCTTGTCCTTTACGCTTGCCAAAATCCAAATCCCGTTTCGTCCAAAACCTACAAATGGTCACATTTACCAATTGACTATTCACAAGTCTTAAAATTTCAATCTTAACCAATACTTGTCTATAAAAATTTGGGCAGCATCTCCCCTATATATACAACATCCCCGAGATTTAACTCGGCTCAAATATCAACAACCATACCAAACAACAATAACAATAATCATCAACGATCGATTTGAACGCATTCTAACATGAATTATCTCCTTTTCCAAATAAGACAACAACTCCCAATCCAACTTTACGCTTTCAAATCAATATCAACATTTCCATATTCATATACTAATTTAAGATCATTCAAACATAGGCCAAGAATATTCCAAGTCATATATCCAATATTCAACAATTCCATCAATTCCATATTCCACCCAAAATTCCTACATATGCAACAAAACCATCACCATACATTTTCTACTTACAAATTCATAATCAACAACAACAATCCACACTTTAACAACTTCATTTCCATAATATCATAAAATCATACTAAAATGACATAATCTTCTACAATCAATTTCAATGCCAACTTAAACCATTTAACCTTCATTACATCATAAGGATCACTACAACACCAACAATTATTCATAATATTTCCAGCTCCAAAATATTCCATAGAATAGCCCACACATTATTTTCCAAATTTTCCAACCAACCAATTCGCGATATAACTATTTCATAATTTTTATTTCCGTAACGAAGTCGAAATTAATACTAACAACATCAATAGCAACATCCTCCACATTCTACAAGTTAACTACATTTATTTTAATCCAAAATTCTCTTCAAATCTCATTCCATAATTCACAATGCCAACGGACGAATTTATATCGCTATTTTTCCCGTTCTAATCCGTTAAAACTTTAAATAAACTTATTAGCAATGAAAAGGAACCTTAATATTACCTCAAGTGTGCAGCCACCACGTCCACCCTCTTCTCTTTAGTTGATTTTTAGCTCAAATCGAAGGCAACGCAACGTAGAACACTTTTCTCTTCATGGGCTTCGGGATTCGGGGCTCCGATTTTGGTCAAAAATTGATTTTCTCTCTAGGATCTCCTCTATCTTTTTCTCTAGAGTTTTCTAGGTTCTCTTGGTCTGAAAATTAGAGAGAGATACCGAAAATTGTAATTAAAAAGCATGGGTAATGGGCCTGACCCGAATTGGATTCGGGTTGGGCCGGATTTACTTTGTTCAACTCGACCCTTCTGCCTTAAAACGTTCATATCTCCTTATCCCGATGTCACCTGTAGACCCACGACCTACCATTGGAAAGCTAATTCAATTATCTACAACTTGTATTTCTGGGGGTTTTCCCAAATTCCAAACTTATAATACCGTTTTTGCCCCTCAAAGTCAGGTCACCCGAAAACGTTTTCTTAAAAATATTCGTTTGGAGGGCTTCCACTTTGATTTGGCCCAAGGGTCCTTCATGAGTTGTGTTTAACTCCACGTATGCGATTCATGTGACTTTTCAGATGTTCCAAAAAAAAATCTCGATGTGTGGGCCCCACTTCAACTTACGAATAATCCAGCGTACAAAAGTACGGGATACGATACTATCAACGAGAGTTTAAATTACGTAGCAACAACATGATTGTCAATTTTGAGGAAGCACATGTCACGCTCATACTCCGAAAATGCGGGGTATAACATCCTCCCCCCCTTTAGAACATTCGTCCTCGAATGTTAAACTAGCCTTATAGGGACTCACAAGATCTTTGGGGGAGTTCCCTTTTTACGGTTTTTGCATACAACTCATGCATTAGTCGACCCAATCAAATAAGGATTTCAGAGTACCCATAATTTTTTTTTTCCAAGAACACGTGGGGCACTTCTTCCTTACTATTGTTTCGCCACAGTACCTTAACGGAAGCCATATCCTTGTCACGCATTTTTTTTTCCTGCCAAACTAGGACCGCTATTGGCCGTTTCTCGTAGGACAACTCTTCTATTCCTTGAATGCTCCTGTACGGGGAATATTATAGGGGTCACAACGTATTTACGACGCATAGACATGCGGAACACTAGATGCACCGCTTCTTAATTAGATAGTAAATCTGATTCATAGAAAACCTTGCCTACTTCACGAATGATCCGATAAAATCCAAGACATCTCGGCTATGTTTTCCTCATAACACTTCTCATGGGCGATATTTTCGAAAATATCCAGTTACCAATCCGGAGTTCTAAGCGTCGACAACAATCACCTGTATATGATTTCTGTCAGCTCTAAGTCGCTAATGACCGTTCCCAAGTGAGTTTCACTCTATCAACTATCCGTTGAATCATATCCGTGGTAGGTAGTTCAGCCTTGTCACTATTAGACCAGCCAATGAATGGCGCACACCTCTTGCCATACAGAGCCTTATACGGGGCCTTCTGAATGCTAGGATGGCAGCTATTATTACCAGTAACCTCAACAAGAGGCGAGTGTTCATTTTCGCTGCCTCTGAAATCAATGACACGGGCTCGTAACTTACCGCTTTAGTGTCTAGATGACACGCTTAGTTTGCCCGTCGGCCTAAGAGCGTATCTTTCGTTTTAAGACTTACCTATTTTCTCAATTTCTTCCGGACAGATCCCCAGGGGTTAACCATATACTAAGCCTTCTGTTCGATATAATAGATGTGGAACTTTATAAAATCTTACTACCTCCTTTACATTACAATCGATATCGGAAGGGACCTTTGGTTTGACCCTGGTCAAGTTCTATTTGCCCTTAGTACCGACTCTATTTTCGATAATTCGATCTAACTACCTCCGTATTTTCTGCATCATATCTAAAATATCGTAATTACGTTGTTAGCATTGAACCCCTTACTTTCCTTATCAAGTATTTACTCATTTGATTTGCTTAGCACATAAATATTTGTAAGTTGCATAACGATCCTTGCATAATTTGTATAAATCATATCCATCATATCCAATTTCAGACATAGTCTTTTCTTTTTCTGATTCATTGTATCATACGTATCCCATCCGTATCAAAGTTCATTCATCGTACCTTATCGCGTTTCTTTCCCTTCCTCTACTCAGTCATTCCACATTTTTCTTCATTTCCTACTATAAGAGATTTTTCTCCGTTGTCACTCATTCATCGTACCATTATTAACGAATAACTCTATAGCCAACATCTTGGCTTTTAATCCCGCGTAGTATTGTTATCTTGTACTGTCCTCTTAAATTACCTACTATCCGTTTGTTGTCGGTTTCAGATCTCACCAACTTGTTTCAGCATAGGACCATGCAGAGAATTCAAGCGTTCACACTAAACATGCCGTAATATTGGTTGATTTCCGTTTTACTCTTGCATTTATTTAATCCGCTTTCCCCCCTTTTAGGGTGTTCGCGCATCATTAATTATTTATACACTGTTCTATGTCTTCGTTCAAATTTTTCAAATTCACATGGTTCTTTCCGAATACACTCAGTATGCCATACATTCAGCATACCATACCGTATCCACCTCTTCTTCTTCTATAATTTAGATTACCCCCGTATGAAATTCTAACACGCTCACGGGGCAGTAGGAATTCTCGATATCGACGGTTAGGGCTCAGGTAATATCACTATTGCAACAATTGATCCAAGCCACATTCTCGTAATTCCCACTAGTGATTAGTGCTCGGATAACGTCACTATGGCAACAACGTATCCAAATCGTATTTCCTTCATTCCCATCAAAAGTTAGTTAAGGCGTCTAATCGTTTCAAATTCTTCATTTAGTAACATTTATACGTTGACGATAAATATTCCAAACTATCTTATAATGTCATCTTCCTTCGGTACTCCTTTCATTTCTCCCACGGATTCCATTTCCAAGGGGTTAATCACAATTTAATAGACTGTTATCAGGAGACATTCTTCAATCATCATCAGAAGGAACTAGGGCCTGGCACGCACCGCAGGGCATCTTAGTACTTGATTCACATGATTTGCCTTCAAATTTTTTTTTTTTTTACATTCCGAACGAATTATTTAGGTCATAATTACTTACTTGTATGCTTTACATTCTCTCATCATGGTCGCACTCGGTTACTGGGTATTATTGCCCGTCAATTTGGCCTCCTTTCGAAGCACAACATGATTGGAACATACGTTAGCCCGTTTAAATGAATTGCGAATTCGCCGTTCATATATACTTCTTCAAAGCAAAGTTTTTCCCAAATGAAAATAATGCCCCTTACGGATGGCGTGGGAGGTGTTTCTTAAAGCTTAGTCCAACATAGCATATTAGTCTTTCTATTCCTGTTCTTATTATTGTTTCCATCTAACCTTTATTCCACACCTTCCCTACAAAACTTGGTAAGTCTTTTTCATTCATTCAATAACTCGCTTTTTCGTTCACACTTTACCCGTGTATTCTAGTCTCATAAATCGTATCCTGTTTCTGGCCACTTCGCCATTAGGCTTTACTTATCTTCGTGGCCATCCTTATTAAGATTTCTAACCATTTCGCATATTCTAATTTCCTTTTGGTTATCCTAATTTCCCATTCATTTCATACACCTACATTTGTGGAATCCTTAGTGCACTTCCCGTGGGTCACCCATCCTGTAATTGCTCTGGTCCTAGCACGCTTAACCTTGAAACTCGGGTGAAATACGATGCTTTAATGCCAGTATAATTGCATCCACTTGGTCACATGACCTTTACTACATAATCTGGGGCAGATCGAAGTCTTTACAGATTTCGAGACGTTTTCATAATACGTCCTATTTTTCATTTTTACTGTTTTACTCTTCATATTCCACAATAGTCATCTTTCTTTCTAACTCCCAGATTCTCAATAATAACAAATATCGTCATTACTTATAATTATTTCGGGTATTGTCCTGTTTGGATCTCCACTCACTATCCCTACATAATAATTTTCCGCCAAAATCGATTATCGACTGTCTCTAAATTCTCCAATAGGCTTTGCTTCTACCAAGCATCGAATGTCATTTGTCTCGATCTTTCAGACGGTTATCCGTCTTTTCTATAATCATTTTTCACGCAATACCCAAATCCATAACTCTTCTGAACAGCGTATCTCATTTATTGTTTGCTTATGATATTTTCTTTCCCCTTTTTTGACGTATCTGACGAATTATCCTAGTTAGCAATTTTTAACAGAATCTTTTTGACCATTCTTGATATTCAAATTCCGTACGCAGCAAATGTCAACGATATCTCACGGAACATACGGTTGTATGACGCATTCCAACCATCCAAAGCTTCCAATTTCCGGTAGCAAAACAAATATATCGAACACTTTCATGTCATCACCTACTTCCTTCTATCGTATGTGAAGCCCACATATAGGAATTTCATCTTCCTATGGCTTGGCTCTATCGCACGATCTAAGACGTAAAGAAGGTCAACAATCCCTAAATGCCCCGTAGCCTCTTGTTTATAGATGTGGCGCGCTTCACACCATAAACAGGACTCTACTGGACACGACTTTGCAGACAACCCCTAGGACAGACCTGCTCTGATACCACTTTGTCACACCCTGATTTTACTAGGGTGTGATGGGCACCCGACCCCACATTCGGAGCCGAGCGAACCCACTGACTCTTATTACATACATAAACTCTCGGACTCTAAATCAGATAAAAATGATAAGTACAACAAATATTTTGGGAATATCCTTTGTAGTTTATAAATCAACAGAATCTATAATCATATGGAATCTAATGCAAAATACAGAATGACACGTCGGCTGATGGAGCCGCTCACAACTGACATCCAGAACCCACAACTCTGTCTGCAAAGTCTCTAACAGATAATCAGAACACATAACATGCATAATCGACTCGGCAGCACTCCAGGAGCAAATGGAGCTTGCCAACGCCGCTGGAACATCTCCTACAAAGCCTGTACTCATCCGGGTGTACCTGCGCGGCATGAAACGCAGCCCCCGAAGAACAGGGGGTCAGTACGGAATATGTACTGAGTATGTAAAGCATAGAGATCAACAAATAGAATTACAACTAAACAGAATATGCAGAACATAAAAGTAATAACCGGAGTATCAGAAATGCTTACTCATAAAACATAAACAGATGCATAGCGAGTAAAACATGCCATAGCCGGCCCTCATCATGGGACTCGGCAAACGAAAGTGGTCGCCCCCGACGCTCGGCGCCACAACATATCGATCATATCGAATGTGCACATATCATAGCATATCGATGGCCATATCATATCATATCATATCGAGTGTGTACATGGCACATCATACACCACAACCCATGTACATATATACCTCCCCTCACACCGAGGCACGGCGAACAATGCGTGGAATACGCGTGATAACATATCCGGCCCGGGCTCGGTGAAGGAAGCATTGAGGCATCCACGAACGGAGTAGTGAGAAACTAAATGCAATATAAAATATTTACAAAGACTCGACAGAATAATCCGAGCGGCAAGTCATTTAGGAACGAAATCGACGATAGTCATAGCACGTACCTTTCGAACGCCGCGGGGAATTGTATAAAATTTAAAACTTTTGGGATTATTTGTGCATATCAAAATATAAAACATTTACAGAAATTCGATGGCATAATTCAGATGGCAGATCTTGTAACGAACATTTGACAATAATCAAAGCATAAGTCTTTCGGACATCGGAATATTTCGTGTCGGAATAATTTTTTTTTTTTTTTCTGAAGTAGTTTCAAATCTCAGAGTAGGTCATATAATTCACATAAATAATTATAACAGTTATTCTTTGAAAATTAGAAAGGTAGCTAAAAGTTTCCCTTAATTTTCATTTTTAAAGGAGATCAAACGGATTATCAACACAAAGTTCGGAAATAGTGGGTCCGCCTCGGGTCAAGTAAGGTGGCGTACCCAAACGGCGCATTTTAAACCCTATGATGTCATTTATGAAAGGTATAAGATAATCGGATTTCATATGTACAAGTTTCTAGATACTTGGATGACTTGTTGAAACAATCGCGACATAAGTAATTCAATTCTACTGAATGGAAAAGGGGCGTTTTTGGACGTGAATTCCGAGGAGTAGAGTTATCCCTGAGGTCCAAATTCAAACCTAGTACCTCTAAGACATGCCAAAAGAAAGAATGGGAGAGCTTTACATACCTTTCTTGTCCTTTACGCTTGCCAAAATCCAAATCCCGTTTCGTCCAAAACCTACAAATGGTCACATTTACCAATTGACTATTCACAAGTCTTAAAATTTCAATCTTAACCAATACTTGTCTATAAAAATTTGGGCAGCATCTCCCCTATATATACAACATCCCCGAGATTTAACTCGGCTCAAATATCAACAACCATACCAAACAACAATAACAATAATCATCAACGATCGATTTGAACGCATTCTAACATGAATTATCTCCTTTTCCAAATAAGACAACAACTCCCAATCCAACTTTACGCTTTCAAATCAATATCAACATTTCCATATTCATATACTAATTTAAGATCATTCAAACATAGGCCAAGAATATTCCAAGTCATATATCCAATATTCAACAATTCCATCAATTCCATATTCCACCCAAAATTCCTACATATGCAACAAAACCATCACCATACATTTTCTACTTACAAATTCATAATCAACAACAACAATCCACACTTTAACAACTTCATTTCCATAATATCATAAAATCATACTAAAATGACATAATCTTCTACAATCAATTTCAATGCCAACTTAAACCATTTAACCTTCATTACATCATAAGGATCACTACAACACCAACAATTATTCATAATATTTCCAGCTCCAAAATATTCCATAGAATAGCCCACACATTATTTTCCAAATTTTCCAACCAACCAATTCGCGATATAACTATTTCATAATTTTTATTTCCGTAACGAAGTCGAAATTAATACTAACAACATCAATAGCAACATCCTCCACATTCTACAAGTTAACTACATTTATTTTAATCCAAAATTCTCTTCAAATCTCATTCCATAATTCACAATGCCAACGGACGAATTTATATCGCTATTTTTCCCGTTCTAATCCGTTAAAACTTTAAATAAACTTATTAGCAATGAAAAGGAACCTTAATATTACCTCAAGTGTGCAGCCACCACGTCCACCCTCTTCTCTTTAGTTGATTTTTAGCTCAAATCGAAGGCAACGCAACGTAGAACACTTTTCTCTTCATGGGCTTCGGGATTCGGGGCTCCGATTTTGGTCAAAAATTGATTTTCTCTCTAGGATCTCCTCTATCTTTTTCTCTAGAGTTTTCTAGGTTCTCTTGGTCTGAAAATTAGAGAGAGATACCGAAAATTGTAATTAAAAAGCATGGGTAATGGGCCTGACCCGAATTGGATTCGGGTTGGGCCGGATTTACTGTTCAACTCGACCCTTCTGCCTTAAAACGTTCATATCTCCTTATCCCGATGTCACCTGTAGACCCACGACCTACCATTGGAAAGCTAATTCAATTATCTACAACTTGTATTTCTGGGGGTTTTCCCAAATTCCAAACTTATAATACCGTTTTTGCCCCTCAAAGTCAGGTCACCCGAAAACGTTTTCTTAAAAATATTCGTTTGGAGGGCTTCCACTTTGATTTGGCCCAAGGGTCCTTCATGAGTTGTGTTTAACTCCACGTATGCGATTCATGTGACTTTTCAGATGTTCCAAAAAAAAAAATCTCGATGTGTGGGCCCCACTTCAACTTACGAATAATCCAGCGTACAAAAGTACGGGATACGATACTATCAACGAGAGTTTAAATTACGTAGCAACAACATGATTGTCAATTTTGAGGAAGCACATGTCACGGGAATTTTCATCGTTTGTAATAAAATGGGTTTCGTGGCATCTTCACTTGCCGGGAACGGGAAATCCTATAATGAAATCCATATTGATCACTTCCCACATGTAATTCTTCACCCTGGTGTCAATTCTTTCATACCATCCCACCAATACCTCGATTTAAGATCATGATACATTTTTGTCGCTCTCGAGTGGATGGAATACCGGGAGCAATGAGCTTCTTCAAGATTTGCGACGAAATTCCGCCACATCCGGACACACATACCTATTCTCGGTACCCGAGAACCCCATTAAATCGAAACTTCAAATGGTGACCTTTCTTTGGAAATTTCACACCTTTATAATACTCTAATTTGGGATCCTCGTATTGTCGCTCTTTATTCCCCGAATCCAAGGACGAAACCGTGGGATTATTGATTCTAACTCACACATCACGTTCGAATCACTTATTCGACTCCAAGGTTAGCTAGCCGACGAGCTCATGAACCATTTCCCCCCGTGGGGAAATTTTACATAAATACCCGGGCGGCGCTCCGCATCGTACCACTTTGGGTTTTTCTGGGATAAAATTTAAATTAATCTTTCAATAATTTTCCCTCGCCCCCCGGGATTCAATTCTTTCGGTTAAGATACATTGGAGACTTTTTATCGTATATACATCAATCCCATATAAATAATGTCTCCTATTTTTAATGCTGGAATTTTTTCATTCGGAAACATGGGTGGAAGTTCCTTTCATTTCAACTGCCCCGAGGGATAAAAAACTCTCCCATCCGCTTCCAATCCTGAAACCGGGAACATCTTTTTCTACAACCATCCCCTCAAATTTAAACGGGGGCGGGGTTAATCGTCTTTTAAATCGGTTTTTGCTCCGCGTCATTCCTTTTAAATTTTCGCTTTCCGGTTCCAATTTGGGGAAAAAGATAAACCCCCACAAACCTTCTATAATATTAAAACCCGAAAACTACGAACTTCGAGGGGTCGTGGCCGGGCCCAAATCTTCCGGGAATTTTGAGTATCAAATCCCAAAATTTATCGGGGAAAACACCTGGGCCAGAAA
>NW_026718234.1:0-19305 GCF_029784015.1 Lycium ferocissimum
TTATACATTCGAATACTAACCCGAACCCATACCAATAATATTCAAAGACATTCTAAGCAATTCATACAACATTTCAAACATTCCAAATAATACTCCCACTCACCCGAAAATTGCCCAAACCCGTGAGCCTCAACTATAACACATTCCTCATTTCCAACTCATGATTTACCAACAATTCACATTCTAACAATGTTATTCTCATCAATATACAAATTACATTAAATGCACAATAACCTCCAAATCAGTCCGCAACAATTACAACATCAATTTGAGTCATTAAACATTCATTTCCAACATAGAGTTCATAACGACGACGACTAAAACATTAAGCGATATTAATTCATTCTTTGTCACACAAATGGCCTACATTCGGCCAACACCTCCCACCAACATATATAGATGATTCTCATTCATTTCTCCACTCTACAACAATCACAACATGCTAACTAAGATCAATTCATCACCTCAACACAACACAACATACACACACTCATACCACACTAGCTAACACACCATACACACGACCCACTTCCAACATACCCTATTTCATGATATTCATCCATTTTAACACACTACAACATGAATACAACCTTTATAACACATAAAACATGATAAATTCTTACCTTTCTTCTTCAACTCCACAATTTGCCTAGGGTTTGCAATTGACACAACGAATGGTTGGATGACCCAAACAACACCTCCACGCTACTTAGGGACCTCAAATTAGTGGTTTTGCACCAAGGAATTATTTTTGGAATGGCTTGAATTGAATTTGGAAAATTAAGGTTCTTGGCCGAGAGCCATGGTTGTGGTTCTTCAACTTCTTGATTTTTTTCTAAGTGTTGGAAATGAATAAATGAAGTAGTAGTCATCTTTTAAGCTAATGCAAGACTTATACAAGTGTCCCTTGGCCCACACAAGTGTTGGCCCAATTAAAATTGTCCACAAATTGTGTGGGCCAATCACCACACCACACGGCCACAACAAGGATAAAATGCATGATTTTCAACTTCCATAAATTCCAATTTTGGTCCCAAATTTTCCTAATTGTTCCATACCAACAAATTCATGCACAACTTATGACTCAAAATAAAATCGAAGGTCAAAAATCCCGACTTTGTATCCCGGAATGGTTTTGACCCTAACTTTTCATTGTTGATCCGGATTGTCCCGGTGTATAAAAATGCGGGATATAACAATTAGGATAGGTTTGAAAAGTATTCGGATGTACTTGTGAGCAAGGCGTTAGAAAATATATGCGTATACGTATGATATCTCATATGTGGTTGTACCAACGGGTATGTGAATCCCAGCAACCGACGTTGCAGTATATGGAAGGCATTAATCGAATAAGGTAACGAAGTTCAAGTGGCAAAAATGGTACGAATGTTACAAGGTAAGTTAATGTTATTCTTCTTTGCAGGTTAGAGTTGAAAGGTCCTAATGCAATAACATTGTGGAAAGGAAGAAAGTGAGTATATATAGGAAGAGAAGAGATTAGAATGTCTTGAGAAAAGAAGAGGGAAGTGAGAAATGAGGGTGAGTGAAGCTTCCAAGAGAGATGACAGGCAAAGCAAGAGACTATTTGGATAAAATTTGGGAGTAGGTGTGTGAAAGGAATGGGGTATGATAGGACGGACAGGAAATGAACGTACGAAATTAGGAGAACAAATGCGGTAAGTAGGGACTGAAGGAAGTAACCACGAAGAGGAAGGGAAAGTGTGGAAGAATAAGCGGGTTCGGTAACAATGTTAGGGGATTCCCGTTCTTGAGAAGCAATCGAGGAACTAAAGGCACGACGACGGACATAATCACCTTGGAAAGGGGAAGCCCTCCTAAAAGATGATTTGGAAATAAAACGGATCTGCAACTTTAAAAGGATATTCTATGAACTTTAGGGTCAATGTTATATATGAGGAAAGGGGAGGGCATTTAGGAGTAAATTAACCTGAAATCTTTAACGCTGGTGTACACAGATGCTTTAACGATTTAGTGTATAAAACCGATCAATCATCGAGATAAGAATGTGGATGATGGTACAACACAAATGATTAGAAAATTAATGGCATGGGACAAGAATTCCGGTAAAGGCTGAGAGATTCGGTCATAGAGGGAGTAGAATAAAATGTAAGGAACGTGTATGGAAGACAACTCGGCCGTAGCGTCAGAAAGATGGATAAAGGCTCGATGAATGAAGCATGGAGAGAGTGTAAACTGCAAGAATTCCATGCTAAGAGCAAGAAGTAGTAGGACACTAGGAAAACTTGACGTACGGCTGCAACACGAATAGATAGTTAGGAAGAATTGCGAGTAAATGAGCTAAACGGGTGGAAGGGCTAACAGTGGATGGAAGGGCATGGAATTGTGACGGGATGGTACGGTATAGACCTAAATGGAAGGAGAACTTTGGGCAAAAAGAGATTTACAGTATTAAAAGTAATTCGCACTCGTAACGAAACACTCCAAAGTTTCCTAACCTAAGAGTAAAGGATGACTAATGGAAATAGGCATTGTACAAGTAACAGAAACTATGAGGACTAAAGGAAGGAGAAAGTGCCAATGAAATGGTCAAAGGGAATTATGTGGCCGCCGACAACAAGGAGAAGGTTAGTGAATCAGTAGGCTTGCCCAAGGGAAAACAAATTGAAATTATAAGACAATAGTTATGTGAAAGATGCAAAGATGCGATCATGAAGAAAACCGATTTTTTTTAGTTATATATCTATATGTATGTGTACAAGTTGTAGTATCATAAAGGAAGATGAAGACTCGATGAAAGAAGAAAGGAAAGGGTGTACTTTATGAGGTTTTCATGTTAAGAACTAGAGCTGACAGAACACTAGAAGGACTATGATGCATAGCTGCGATGTAAACGAGTAGTTAAGGAGAATTACGGGACAAATGAACTAAGATAATGAAAGGACGAGTCATAGGAATGGATGGTGTTGAATATCAACTTTCAATGGTATAGTATAGACATAAATAGAAATTCGGAACCTAGAGCAAGGAGAATTTCAAGGATATTAAGAAGATAGTCTTGGAGAAAGACTAGGGCTAAAAGAACGTGGTATAGTCGGACACTCCATAAGGGGCTTAATGAATTTCGATGTCTCCATTAATTCATTAACCTATGGGACTACTAGTCATGAGAGGTAGAAGTGAAAAGACAATAAAGAAGGCGTTTGGATTGTATCCGATATGGCATTTTGATTTGATACAAGAACTCAACTGGCAAAAAGGAAAACAAGTTAAACCATGCGATGAAAAGAACTCCGGCATTATATAGAATAGAGAGTTGAAGGATCGCTAATTAAACCAAATGACTATCAAGGACGGTTAACACTCAAAGCTTACGATATATGAAAACATCCTTTAAGGGGGGGGGGGAGAACAAATTCGATCTAAGATGAGCTACAATATTCTGAAGCTCAAGAAAGGGAAATCTTAGCACTAGAAGAGATGAAAGTTTTAGTAAGAGGAATAAGTATAGGGTGTTCAATGATCTCCAAAGGAAAGGGAGATAGTGTGCCTATGAATAGCAAGACAGCGGTGCTACCTAAGATTAGAAAGTACCTCGCAAGTCGTGAAGTCACAAGTCGCCGGTCATATCAAATGTGAGAGTATATGTGTTGTGGAGTCACAAGTTGCCGGTCATATCAAATGTGAGAGTATATGTTATAGAACTATATAGACAATCGTCTTGATGCAATGGCCGACAAAAATGGTGTAAGAACAACGATAGGGAGTCAAAGAAGAACATCGGCTAATTTAAGTCTCAAATGATCACCGGTACGAGAGAATCAAAGACTTAAGAAGAAAGCATATGCGTATCAAAAGGAAGTTATGATTAAGTAGGATTTTATCTTAGTTCCATGTTTATGAGTTTATATTGCAATTATGCTAAAAGGCGAGAGAGGAAATTGTAGGAAAAGTTCGGGTATGAATAGGATGATATTGTAAGGAATTAAAGAGTTCGACCAAGGAATTAAAAGGAGATGATGTGGTATGTATATAAGGTCGACGAGTACAAAAAGGGATAATCTAAAATTGCACCAAGAAGCAAGCAAGGAAGAGTGCCATATCTGAACAAGCGAATTTGTCTACTAGTAGAGAAATAAGGAGCAAGGAAAAATAGTACAACAATTTAGAGTGCTCATAGACTGGAAGGGAGCCGTAGCAATCATGAGTTAAGACCCAGGACAGTAACTAGATATCAGTTGACCACTGAATACATACATAAGAACATGAGGATATGGAGCTAATGAATGAGTTCGATAGAGAATTGGGAGGATATGAAAGAAGACTAATGAGCCCACAGTATAAGAGCATGGAGATCAGGAACTAAAGGAGGACAACCATTTCAAGAAACTAATAAAAGCACCGTAAGCTCGCAAGCTACAACATTCGAGGATGAATGTTCCTAAGGGGGGAAGGATGTTACACCTCGCATTCTCAGAGCATGAGGATACCACTTACTTCACCATATTAATGAAGTATCGGAGACGTTCCATTAAGTTTTGGAAGGTACAAGTCATGGGAAGTTCGTAACAATAAAGTAAAGGATGAATTACGATCTCGTAAGTCGTAACCGAGAAGGACAACCTTGAAACCAAAGGAAATGACCATTATCAAGTATGATTAATGATAAATATCATTTATGGAGAGTTTTATAAGATTCCGGGACCAAGCAAAGCGAAGAAAATAAGTTTATAGAAAATTTGGAAAAAAAAGTTTGCAGAATTCTGGACAGAATTTTGGGTCAAATTTGGAGGGATATATATTTGAGTATATGAGGAGATTTAAGGTGTTTCAAAAGCCTAAAATGAATTTCATCGAGTCTAGTTTCCAACACAATAAACCGCTCATCAATCCGACATCAGAGCAGGGAGTTATGGGAATTTTAAAACGGAAAGTCAGAGGAACCCGAACCTTGGCGGGAATTCAAAAAATCCACTTAAAAGACCACTTATGTTTTGGCCTGGCCCAATCCGAATTTGGCACCTATAAAAGGGCCTCTACACTTAATTTTAGTCATTTTCTTCAACTCCATAATCCTCTAGAACTCCCCTAACCTCTCCACAACTTTCTAGAATTTTTCACACTTATCTCTCCACTATAAGAATATTCTTGAAGGCTCTCCACCATTCCAAAACATTCTATACCATCACAAAAGAGGATTAAACTCCAAAGCCCCAAGCTAAGTCATGGAGAAGAATTGTTCTTGTCTCCACTTAATGTTGTGATAAATTTGGTCTTAGAAGAAGTTGAGTGGGGTGATGTTCTTCTAGTGTAAGGTATTTATCCATCCTATTTCTCATGATTAAGTTGATTTGAAGGTTTAGCAAGTCTAATAAAAGAAGAGAATCATAGTATAGAAGTTGCGTATTATTAAAGTGAAGATGATGACTATGGAATGAATTTGAAAGGAGATTTTAGATTAATTTAAGATTAAATTGAATATAATTCTTTGATTATGGTATTGTGGATATTGTTGTTGTTGTTGTTGGTTGTTGGATTGTGATTTCGGGCTAGGCATATAAATAGGGGAGGTCTTTGCCCTTAATTTCGGCATTCTAAACTAATTAAATTGAAGGCTTAAGATGAGCGTATGACATTGAGCCTAATAATAGTATGAATGATTTATATGTAGATTTACGAGCTTGGAAGGATAAACGTTGAACGACTAAGGCGAACGAAATGCATGTTAAGGCTCGTCCCTTTCTTTCGAAGGCATGATTCCTATAGTATGATTCCATAAGTGTTTCCATAACCTCCTTGATTCCAAAAGCTATAAGTTTATGACTCTTAAAGCTTCTTATGATGTTAAAAATGAGAATGTTTTTATGAGGATTACGTTGAGGATGATTTTATGCTTAAAGGTCTCAAATATGATTTCAACGATGATTTAAAAATGTTAAGCTATTTCATGATTTTCTCGATTAATTTCATTGTTGTTAATCTCACCTTATAAATTGTTCCTTCAAGGTGGGATAGAGCAATAGTTTTTAGTTGAACTCCTATGCATGCCATGAGTATAATATATGTATATAGCTATTTTGTGACATTACATAGTTCTATTATTTCATTTTGATTATGCACTGCACTCATTTTTATTCTTTATGTATATATAAGACACAATTGGGTGGGGTGACGCTGTGACCTTTGTTGTATACATATAAGGTATAGTTGACAGGGGGTGACGCTGTGACCTTTGTTATGTGTATATTAGGGAGAAAGATATTCCTAAGACAGCCTTCAGAACAAGATATGGCCATTTCGAATTCCAAGTATTGTCATTTGGGCTAACTAATGCGCTTGTAGTATTCATGGATTTGATCAACAATGTGTTCAGGCCTTTCCTAGATTTATTTGTGATTGTGTCCATTGACGATATCCTGGTATATTCTAGGTCCGAGGCAGAGCATGCAGATCATCTGCGTACCGTTCTTAGAGTTCTCCGAACTCGAGAGTTATTTGCCAAATTTTCAAAGTGTGAATTTTTGTTGAATTCAGTGACCTTTTTAGGGCATGTTATTTCAGCCGATGATATTCAGGTAGATACCCAAAAGATTGAGGCCGTGAAGACTTGGCCAAGGCCTACAACTCCTACGGAGGTTCGTAGTTTTACTGGTTTAGCGAGGGTTATTACGGGGAGGTTTGTAGAAGGATTTTCTTCTATCTCTACACCACTCACGAAGTTAACCCAAAAATTAGCTAAATTTCAATGGACAGATGCTTGTAAACGTAGTTTCCAAGAGCTAAAGTATAGATTAACTTCTGCCCCAGTCCTGACACTTCTAGAAGGATTGGAAGGTTATGTTATCTATTGTGATGCTTCAGGCGTAGGGTTGGGATGTGTATTAATTCAATATGGTAAGGCGATCGCTTATGCCTCAAGGCGATTCTAAACATGAGAAGAATTATCCAACCCATGATCTTGAGTTCGTACTGATTCATGCATTGAAGATGTGGAGACTTTATTTGTATGGCATCGATGTTGATATTTATACAGATTATAAGAGCCTCCATTATATTTTCAAGTAGAAGGAATTGAATTTGTGGCAGAGGCGATGGTTGGAGTTGTTGGAGGATTATGATGTTAACATCCTATATCATCCCGGGAAAACAAATGTTGTGGCTGATGCTCTTAACCATAGATTTATGGGAAGTTTATGTGATGTTCAGCCAGAGAAAAAAAAGTTAGCTCGTGAGCTCCAGCAGTTAGCTAGCCTAGGAGTTCGGGTAGTGGACTCAGTGTTATACCCCGTACTTTGTACGTTGGAATATTCTAAGTCGGTTGCGACAAGTTAAGGACAAGGTTGTAAATTTTTCCGATTTTGTTAAAAGTGCATAAGTTGCATATTCATCTTTTCATTGGTATGGAGTGTTAAGGGTAAATTTGGAATAAGGAAAATTTGGGGTTGAAAGTGAAATTATGGAAACTAATGTCTCATGAAATATGGGGCCAAAAGTGAAAATTTGGAGACTTAATTTTCATGAAATTAAAAGCCATGTGACTATGCACATGACTTGTGGGCCAAGGGCCACTTGGTTGGTTAATACATGGAAATAAAAGATGACTAAGTCATCATTTTCATCATCCTTAGCATCTAGAAATTTCAAGAAAAATGGAGGAGAAAAAAAAGGCCATACGGCCAAGAATAAGAAAAAGTGAGGTCAAGAATTAGCCATCAAAAATTTTGGTTCTTGATGCAAACTTACTATTGGAGGTGCTCATTAACGTGGAAGTGTTGTTGGAAGCAATAAACTATTCGTTTTCTTCATTCACCATCCTAGCTAAGTTGGAAAGTTGAAGAAGAAAGGTAAGGTTTAATCTTGTTTTGATGTATTATGGATGGTTCATGTGTGTTGTAGTGTGTCAAAATGGATGAAATCATGAAAATATGGATGTTAGAGTTGAGCCGTGTATGTTAGTGTTTTAGCCGTGTGGTGTGTTGTGTAGTAGAAGTAATGAATAAATTCTAGTTAGCATGTTTTGATTGTTGTTGTGTGAAGAAAAGAATGAAAATCTTCTATATGTGTGTGTGTAGGTGTTGGCCGAAAATGGGCTGTTTTGTGTGTTAGGGAATGAAGTAATACTACCTAGTGTTTTAGTTGTTGTCGTTGTGAATTCGATGTTGATAATGAGATTTTAATGAATCAATTTGAAGTTGTGATGGTTGTGGGCTGATTTGGAAGCCAATGTAACTCTTATGTAAACTTTATATTTAGGATAATGACATTGTTAAAGAGTAGATTGTTGGTGTAGTTCATGAGTTCTAGAAGAAAGAGATGCGTTAGAGTGGTTATGTTGAGTTGGGGAGAGATTTCGGATAAGGTGGAAGTATGGTTGGGTTGTTGGAAATATTATGTTAATTGTTTAAAGTGTACTTGAATATCGGTTGAATGGCTTTGGATTAGTAATCGAATGTATAAACGTTGGTATTGGTTTGTATGTAAGTAGTTAAAGTGAGTATATTGGAATATTATGAATGTTGTTGAATTATGTAAAAAGGGCTACTAATGTTAGAAATGCATTTTGAATTGATTGTTGATGTTGTAGTTTGGTTGTTGGTGTTGTTGTTGTTGAAATTGGCCGAGTTGAAAGCTCGGGGTTGGTGTATTTACGGGGGAAATGCTTGCCCAATTTTTCAGAATTTGGTATTCGTTTGGAATCGGGTTCCTAAATGCTCTTAGCTAATATTTGATACTTAATGGCATATTGTAGAGCTTGGGAAGTTCGCGACGTAAGATTGGATTAGCTTCGAGAATAGACGAGGTATGTAAAAGCTTACCTTTCCTTCTTTGTATGTCTTAGATATGGTTAAGTTAAGATACGCTACGAGCCTTGGGGTAATTCTATTCCAAAATCCGAATATGTTGATGATTCAGATTTTTGCTTCTTGATGTTGGCATCCTTAGTGTGATCAAGCTATAGGCTGTGTGTTTTCGATATGATTGGATTTGAAATACTAGGTAAACGGTTTGTTCCGAAAAGATTTTATGTCTACAAACGTCCGTAACTTTTACGTATTTAATCGTGATGGCTTTGATAAGCTCGTAAACGATTCTTATTTGTTTCTTGATATTTGTATTCTTAATGTGGTCGAATTATGATCCTTATGTCTTTTGTATGATTAAATTTCTAAGGTTTTCAAAAGAGATTTGTTTTCAAAGAGATTTGTTTTCAAAAGAGTTTTGTCCCTAAACTGTTATATCCCGTATTTCATGCATTCAGATAATTCGAGAAAGTCGTGGCAAGCTAAGGACAAGATCATTTTCAAGAATTATTTTAATGTACGAGTTGTTAGGAATATTATTTATGAACATTGGTGGTATGGAAATATTGAGAAAGGCCGAGGGTAAAAGAGAAATTTGCAAAATGACCAATGGAAATAATGTGGAAGGTTAGGGGCGAAGTGGTAATATTGAGAAAATGGGAATTTTACACAAGGTTCATGAAAATTCCAAAGAGGCCATATTGGCCATGTGACAAAAAAAGGGGAAAGAAAAGAATGAAAAATAAGATGACAAAATAAGTCATCTTTTGGAATTTCAAGAAAATTCTAGAGAAATAAAGAAAGGGCTATGTGCTAAAATTTTCTTAATTGAGGGACTAAAACATATATATATAGGAGAAGATGTATATATATGTTCATCATCTTTTAATTCAAGAAATTAGAGAAGGAGAAAAAAAAAGAAAGAAGAACAAACCAAAGGGGCCATTCGGCCATGAGCTAGAAAATTTGACCCCTTGAAATCTTGTCCCAAAAAAATTATTTCTTCTAGTATTCCTACTAATTTCAAGGATGCTCTTCAACATGGTATAATTGTTGAAGCAAGAGACCTCTCTCTTTGATGCAAGTTGACAACCTTAGCTAAGTGAGGAAGTTGAAGGAAAAGGTAAGATTTCATCCCCTTTTATATGTTATGAAGGTTTTGTTTATGTTGTAGTATGTAGAAATGGATAGAATTCATGAGAATATGGAAGTTTGCATGGTGGGTGTGTATGTGTGCATGTGGCCGTGTGTGTGTATTAGTGTGTAAGTGAGATGAGTTGAATTTTATGTTGTATTCTAGTTGTGGTTATGGTGGAATTCATATTGGAAATGAAAGTTGAATGAATTTGGTTGAAGTTGGAAATATAGGTGTTGGCCGTGTGGTGTATGGAGTTGGAATGGAAATGGATTAATTTTGTTTAGTATGTTAGTTGTGTGTTGTGATCCTTGCAATGTAAATGAAGGTAAAATGATGTAAGTTTGCATTGAAATGGAATGTAGAAGCTTATGTCGTTTTAGTATGATTTTATGACATTATGGAAATTAAGTGCTAAGGTGCAAATTATGATGATTGTGGATGAACTTGGAAGACGGAAACGTGTTATGAATAAGTATGCTAAAGATTAGAAGCTTTGGATGAATTATGGCTTTGATGGGAAGTTTGTATATTTTATATATCTTGTGAATATTTTGTGGAAATGATATGAAATGATTTAGAATTGTATTGGAATGATCTTGATTAGTAAATGAATATGAGAATGTTGGTATTGAGTTGGAAATATGAAGTTAGAATGAAAGCTATTGCACTATGTTGGAAAGAAGACTAGTTATGCTATATTGTGTTTCATAATGATTGTTTGTGTTGTTGGGTTGTTGTTGTTGATATATTGGGCCGAGCTAAGTCTCGGGGATGCTATATGTAGAGGGGAAATCTTTTGCGAAATTTCGGTAGACAAACATGAATTTAAGTTGAAATCTTGGAAGCTACAACTCACAATTGGTAAACATGACCATTTGTAGATTTTGGAAAACGGGATTCGAATTTGGAGAAGCTTAGAAGCGGAAAAGGTATGTAAGGCTTACCCTTTCTTTCTCTTGGCATGTCCTAGATATACTAGGCTTGAATTTGGACCTTGGGGACAACTCTACTCTTCGGAATCCACCTCCGAAATTGCCCTTTTTCTTTCAGTGAATTGAATCAATTATGTTGCTAATGGTTGGAAAAGTTGTCTAAACACCTAGAACTTGAACAAATGGGACCCGACTATCTTAAAACTATCACGAATGATATTATGAAGTGTAAAATACGTAAATTGGGTACGCCACCTCATTTGACCGAGGTGGGCCCACAATCCGAGACCTATGTATATTGTTCTATTTGCCTTATTTCGTACGATAAATAATGAAAACCTTTGGCTAATGTCCGAGTTTGTTATAAGTACTTGGTAACTCAGATGTGAGTATTCTGGTTCGGCTATTCTGGCATAAACGCTTCGGTACGAATGATCTGATTTGAATATTTTGATATAAGCATTCCGATGGAAATATTTTAATACAAGTGTTCTGATATAAGTATTTGAGAATAAATGTTCGATATATATGTTACGACATAAGTATCTCGATCTAAGTATTACGGTATAAGCATTAGATAGGATAACTACGATATGTATGAGTATTACGGTATGAGCGTCGATATAAATATTCCGTATGTGTATTTGGATACGAGTTGCACGATCCGAGTATTCCAATATGAGTATGATCTATAAGCCTTAATGTTCTTCGTGTACGATCTCGGATCGCTTAAAAAGTCCGAAGAGGTTTACGTATTTCAAACGCTCATATCTTCACGATACTAACTCGGATGAACCCGAAACTCGTTTCGAGCCTCCGAATATCGGTAAGTGTACGTGTTTATCGAGTACGGATTTATGTGCATATGGTTTCTCACGACTACGCTCGTGCATGACTCAATGTATCTTTCGCGTCCGGGCCGGGGCATGTTATGTTCTCGTGCGTACTCCGCGGTATGATTCAACGAGTCCGGGCCGGGTTACGTTATCGTGCTCTTCTTTACATTATTCACGAGTCCCTCGTACTTGTGGGCGGGACACGTTATCTGTATGTATTTATGATTTGATGGTACGGGGATGGCGGCCAGGATGGCACATGATGATTATTCACCGAGACCCGCAGTAGAGGGCCGGGACACGTTATGTATATTTGGTACATGATTCTGACATGCATGATTCCATATTACCGAGTCCCTTAACAAAGGGGACACCTATATGACATGTGATTCGGTATACATGATCTATTCACCGAGTCCCTCATCGAGAGGGAACGGGACACGTTATATGCATATGTGATCTATGATTTTGACATGCATTGATGAGTCTATCCACCGAGTCCCTCACGGGAGGGCGGGACACGTTACACGCATATAAGATATGTTACTTTGGCATATGGTGATTACGTTCGCCGCGTCCCTTCGTAAAGGGGCGGGTTACGTATCTGTGTAAATTCTATATGATTCGATATTCATAATCTAATACGTAATCGGAAAGTAAGCATTACAGGGAATTACGTACGCTCGATATTCCGTCCGCTATATGACCTAAATACGAATATTACGTACATTACGTATTTTGTCCGGTATAAGAAGTCATACCGAGCATTACGTGCGTTCGGTATTACATCCGATACATAATTTTATCGAATAATACGTACGTTACGTACTCCGTCGACGTGTGACATCTCCGGTGCACTCTGTATTTTACGCACCTCTTCGGACATGCGATGCAGATTGTAAAATAAGCATTTTGGTACTCGGTTGACCTACTTACTTTCGTACCTTTTTCCGGCGTATGAGACGAGTGTGTATGGACCGTTTCGAAAGGTAAGCGTCGGTATTCTCGAGTAGTGTATGTACACGATAGTTACGCATTCGAGTTATAGTTGTTACTTTGTGTTGCATGCCTTACATACTCGATCGTATTATTATTCCGTACTAACCCCCTTGTCTTCGGGGCTCGCGTTTTATGCGCGCGGTACTCCCAGATGATTAGCAGCCGTTATAGAAGATGTACCAGCTGGATTGGCAGCTCCATTTGCTCCTGGAGTGTTGCCGAGTTAGAGTTTGTATGATATGCTTTATGTATGGATGTTAGAGACTTTGCAGACAGCGTCGTGGGTGTTGGTTGTCGTCCGTAAGCGGCTCCATCGGCCCGATACGTTATATGTGTTGGTTCTGTTTGACTACCGGTTTTATGTAATTTGAAAGCAACGAAAATAATTATTTCGAAAGTTGTATTTTGTATTTTATCTTTATTAGAAAAAAAAATTATGTGCGTAACAAGAGTCTGTGGGTTCGCTCGGCTCCGGACGTGGGGTCGGGTGCCCATCACACCCCAATAAGGTTAGGGTGTGACAACCTGAGTCTCTAGAGAGCTAACTACACACCAACAATGAACCCAAGCTTATCAAGATTTATGATTAAGTTCTTTCTTTTTAATAGTTAGGTTATAATTGTGATTCCATCTATATACCTTTGTTAGAATTGTATAATAGGTGCTATTGAGTAGTAAGGGACTTGACAGCATCCACGAAGGCTTAAATCCATATGGAACCAGAGAATCTCAAGATGTTTTAATGGGCTTCAATTAGTATTGGAAACATGTCTTATGATGGAAAAAGAGCTCCAGTCCAAAGTAGATCTTTTGGGAAAGTCTTACAACTATTTGGAGGCCCAAATTAAAGACCATGATGAGTTGGATTGTGGGCCAAAATCTGTCCAAAGAAGGAACAATTCTAGCAGCCCAAATTAGTGTTCTATAAACTCATATAATGCTTTGTTGACTGCCTTTAGTGCTTCATTGAACAAAGTGTTTTTTTTATAGTCTTCTATACACCTAGGAAATTTCAGCCATTTAATTTATCTTGATTTTTAGTCTTCTATGCACCTAGAAAATTGCACCTTATTTACTAGTTTGACCATCTTGGACGCTTGTTGAACATAGTGCTAGCAGCCCCCTCCTTAGCTCCTATATAAAGAGGTGTTTTGTTCTTCATTGTAACAACATTTGATGAATATTAGTATTATTAGTCTTGTGGCTTGTGGAGACCTTTGAGGTTCTCTTTTGGGTTATGCCTTTTTTGTTCTACTTTGAACTGTAACTTGGATCTTTCAATGGTAAGATTCCTCATTTGACTTCCCTCCCTTGTATTCTTCTTCTTCTTAATTTATTCATTGCTTCTTTGACTATTAATGTCACGACCCGACTAGGGGGCCATGACAGGTACCCAGAGCTGACTACCGAGCACTGCTCATCATGCTAACCATCATACTCAACCTGTGCACACATAATCTCCAAGGTAATATTTACTATAAACTGATCGTAAATTAACCCCCAAAACATGCATATGTACATAAGCCCTCACGGCTACCAAAAATGATATACAAAGTGTACACTGAGAGGTCGCATAACATCTACTACCCACACGTATGTATCTACGAGCCTCTAACTGGAGTACTGAACATAAGGACGGGACAAGACCCCGTTATGCCCGAATATGTACACAAAAGAATATACCAAGAAGTGGCAACTCCGGAGTAGTGGAGTGCTCCTGGAAATTCGCTAAGTAAGCTCCTAAGCATCTGTGCCATCTCCCTGTCTACCCGTGAGCATGAACACAGCGTCCATAAAAGAAAGGACGTCAGTACGAGCAATGTACTGAGTATGTAAGGAATGTATAGCAACATAATAAAGAAGTAAGAGAGCATGAGATGAAGATATAACCTGTAACTGATTGCCTCTTAAGGCGGAATCATGCATGCTAACAAGAGAAAACATCGTATCATGTATACATATATATAAACTGCCCGACCATATAGGTACGGTGTGATCATCATTAGCCCGCATCCGGGGTAAACATCTCATGCCGCCCACTAGTGGTGTCTACCCATGCTATCTAGACATGGTGTAATCATCATCATAGCTGCCCACTATGCCTGTCATAGTGGTAACTGCCGGACCAACTAGGCACGGTGTAATCGTATATATACATATCATAAAGCATGCATGAGAGCCCAAATGAAAGCTATAACTCTATCGGAGTGACGTAAGATCGGTAACCTCCGATTATATTATAGAACAATCATGATCTCCAGGTCCCACCTTGAAGGAACTAGTATTATGAGGTGAGACTATCAACAATGAGAAATACCAAGAAAATCATGCGATAGGATCATTATTCTCATCATAGCATCATCTCATAAGCTTTAGAATCTCTATGAATAAAATCATCATAATCGTCATCATTATCAAAGAACATATCTCATCTCTTTCTCATAGGAAGCTCTTAGAAATCTTTAGCCTTCAACTTTGGGATATGAGAAAGTCATGGAAATATATAGGAATCATAGTATAGGAGTCATGCCTTTGAAAGAAAGGGACTAGCCTTACATACCTTTACGTTGCTCTAACTTTGCCGACTAAACGCTTCCCTCCAAGTTCACGATTCTATATTCAAGAGAATTCGTACCAAGATTAGATAACCGGAAACATATTTGAAGCTAAGCTAAGGCGACTAAGGGCTAACAAAAATTGGGCAGCACTTCCTTTGTTTCTACAATTTTCTCCATATAATATAACAACTCCCAAACATCAATAACAACATTCATAATATCATAATCAATAAACTTTTTTTTTTTTTGGTAAGCATTAAAATTTTTGGTAAGCCATAATCAATAAACTTTGTTAAGCTAGACATTATTTAATTCTCAAAATTCCCTCTCAAAGTCATCCATAACCATAGTTACCACCCAACGTCGTATTCATTCACATGTAATGCTTCCTTAACATCCTCAATATCATTCATAACAATATTATACCCATGACATATCAAGAACTATCATTCAAGTCAAGTCACTATTCAAAAATACCATTATTTTCACATTTGAGCTCCATATTCTACTTTCCTCCTCAATCCAAGTCTTTCAACCACTCAATATTCTTAATAACATGAAATGAGCATAAAAATCATCTTTGATTGTGTAGGAACGATCTTTGAATGAAGATAATCCACTTGTAGAAAACCCTAGCTTTCATTTTAAAGGAATTCTTGATCTTTACAAGCCCTAGAGAACAACCTTGCACTTGATTCTACTAATTTTTGGTGTTTAACCTTTGATTTATCATGGGTTTATGTTGATATAGTGTAGGGAAGGTTCTAGGGGTGTGGAGAGGGTTGAAGAAGATGAGAAATGAAAGAAATGAATTTGGGGCCCTCCTTATATAAAATTTAAAAGCTGCCCATCGAGTGTTATACGGTACGAATGATGAAGCGTCGATCGGAGCGTCGATCTGACCGTCGAAGTCATGAAATTTCTAGTGAGCAATCTTTCATTTCCTTTCATTCTACGGTGAGAAGGACGGTCCGTTGAACTGATCGACGGAGCGTTGATCTTCTCCGTCGAATGGTCTTTGCGCTAAATCAATTCTACGGCACAATCGATGAAGCGTCGACCCGTCCGACGGTACAAAGAACGACCGTCAAACCCCCCCTTTCGCAGAGCTGCAGTGAAGTTTCATTTTGACGAACTTTCCTCTCTTGCCTCAAATGTCTTTGGAATCTTAATTAGAATAGTTAAGTACCCCTTCTTACTTGTAAGGACATCATATACATCTTACCCTGTGTTAGTCTACTTACCGCACAACGACATGAAATTTTCCGAGATGTAACAATTAAGCAAGGTTTCAAGTATCAAATCTTGAACTTTTGTTCTTCTTTTCTATCAAGAATCAATCCTTTCCTCTTTCTAATCTCTAATTCTGAAGTCTTCCGCTATCCATGTTGTTATCAAGTGGTATCAGAGCTTTGGATGATTGGGTATTCCTATACTCACCCTATCTATTAATTTGAACTCTAGAAATAATTAAAAATTCTGAAAAAAGAAAATAAAAGAAGAAAATGTTACTGTAGCGTGAAAAGTAACCTAAACGTAAAAAATAAATCTACTCAAGTGAATAGTGACGTGAACAATATCTTCTAGTGGTCTTCACTTGTTTTTGGTTTGTTCAATGCTTTATCTTGTGATTTGATTACTTTAAATTATTGGGAAATCCAATCTAGTTGTTATCTCTTGAAAATCCCATTAGGTTTAAAGCTTCTTTGACTTTTGCTCATCAAGGAACTAAAAGGTCGGAGTAAAGGTCATTTAATACCTTCAAGTCAAAAGCTCATTAAATACATTCAAGATCTGCTAGAAAGATCCTATTGTTCTCTTACTAGATACTTTAAGTATTTGTTCAGACTTAGTGTATTCTAGTAATTTTGTGTCTATTTCTTTATTTCGTGTCAATTTGTTTCGTTCTTTTATCTTTATTTTCATTGTGCATTTATTTATTCCATTCCTTTATTGTTTTATTGTTCTTTTTCTTTATTTAACGTAAACTCCATTCTTGAACCAAACTTTGGATCTTCCTTTGAAGTGTCTGAGTTGCTGGTTCGTGGAAGAAATTTGAGAAGCATCCTTTGAGTGGTAAAAGGCAAGAGTGGTGAGATTATTTGAGAGTAAAAGCCTAATAATGTGAAACACGAGTGTTGAGAGCTACTACTTGAGTGATACACATAAGGGAGTGCATGTGAGATAACGTTACTACTAACAGTTTTCTCTTGTTTTATATCATGTCTTCCATAGATTTTGGAAGCAGCTGGAGTGAAGGAATGAATGATTATAGTGGAGATGATTGGGGATCGGAGGAAGAGGATGTAGAGGGACGTATTATGATTCTTGTGAAGAATATTGTGGCTATGATGACTTAAATACTAGCCAAATCGATGATAAATCACATCAGATTTGTGATTCCAGTAAAAGCAATGACATTTGTGAGGATTATTGTAGTAATGAATCTTCTGATTATGATGAGATTAGTTATGATGATGAATTTTCTGATTATGTTGAAGTTGGGAGTGTGAGTCCTATTAAACCTACTCCGGTACGATCTAGTTTAGGGAAGAGTCCTAGAAGAGGCTGTTATATCCCGCATTTTACACGTCGGGACATTCCGAGCTAACCATGATAAGTTAAAGGCAAGACTATTCCGGGGTACGAGGTAGAGACTTTTAACCATGATTTTTGTTTTAATGCACAAGTTGCATATTCATCTTTTCATTGGTATGGAATGTTAAGGGTAAATTTGGAATAAGGAAAATTTGGGGGTTAAAAGTGAATTATGGAAAGTTAAATATTTCATGAAGACTTGGGGCTAGAAGTGGAAACAAAATTATTTCATGAAATGGCCAAAGTGGCCGTGGGCCGTGGGGTTGCCATGGGTCCCACCCATGGTTGACCAATTATTTCAAGCCATGAAATTGCACACGTGTACACCATATTGTGGGGATTTTTATATATATATATATAGAGGATGGATGACTAGCAACCTATTATTCATCTTTTCCCATTTCAAGAAAGTTGAAGAAACATGGAGAAAAAAAAGGGGGCCATGTTCGGCCAAGATGAGCAAAAATTGAGGGCCAAAAATTGATCATGGAAAATTATTTTTTCTAGTTTCTCTACTAATTGGAAGGTCCTAAACAACATGAAGTGGTGGTTGGAGCAAACAAATCCCTTGTTCATGCAATTCGCAACCCTAGCCAAGTTGAAGAACAAAGTGGAAAAGGGTAAGTTTTAATCCTCTTTTCATGTGTTATGGATGGTTCATGTGTGTTGTAAAGTGTGAAAATGAATGAAATTCATGAATTCTTGTGTATTGATGTTGAGCCGTGGAGTAGGTTGTTTGGTATACAAGGATGAACAAATTTTATTTAGTGTTTTAATTGTTATCGTTGTGGATTTTATGATGTAGAATGAAGGTTTAATGATTCAAGTTGAATTTGTAATTGTATGGGCTGTTTTGGAAGTTAATGTAATTCTAATATAGTTTCTTGAATTTATGGGAATGATGTTGTTAACATGCGGATTATTGATGTAGTTTATGAATTTGGAAGAAAGGAATGCGTTGTTGTTGTTCCTATGGGAATCAGAAGGTTTTGGGTGATGTTGTAAGTTGGTTGTGCTGTTTGGAATGTTGTATGGATTGTTTGAAATATTCTTGAGTTTTGTTTGAATAGTTTCGGATTGGTATTTGGATGTATGAGCATCAAGTTGGCTTAATGGTATGTGGTGATTTGAAATAAATGGAATGTTGTCGAATTATGTAGAAAAAAGTTATTGACGTTAGGATGCATTTTGAATTAATTGTTGATGTTGTTAGTATGATTGTTGGTATTGTTGTTGAAGATTGCCGAAGTTGAATTCTCGGGGTTGTTGACTTATAGGAAATGCGCCCAAATTCTCGAATGAAATGCTAACTTAGAATTGATTTCTAAGTGCTTATGACTAATGTTTGGTGCCAAATGATGTTATTGTAGATTTTTCGAGAAGTCGAGACTTGAATTGAAAAACCCCCTTTCCCTTCTTTTTTCCCGGTAAAATTTTTTCCAGCCCCAAAAATTTTATTCTTCA
>NW_026718235.1:0-13540 GCF_029784015.1 Lycium ferocissimum
GAATTCCTTTAATCCGCCCTGTGTAACCGAATGTCACTTTCCAAGACCATGTCACCCATATTGACTCCTAGCGAAAACTAGAGAACATGGAAATGTTCTTTGAAGCAAGAATAGACAAGATCGAGAAAGAGATGGGGAAGAAAATTACTGAACTAGAACGTAGCTATAAAAAGAAAGAGGGGATAAGATACTCTGATTTGTGGATACATCCGAACTTGGGTCTACCAGAAGGCTTCAAAATTCCCAAATTCGACCATTTCAATGGATCGGGCAACCCCAGGGCCCACTTAAGAGCTTATTGCGACCAGTTGGTCGGAAATGGTGGAAATGAAGCTTTGCTCATGAGATTATTCAGTCGAAGTCTATTAGGAATAGCTATAGAGTGGTTAATCTAACAAGACATCAGTCGATGGAAGACATGGGAAGAGATGACAAGTTCATTCATGGAAAGATTCTGTTTCAATGTGGAAAATGTGCCTGATCGCTTCTCATTGGAGAAAATTCATCAGAAATCGACTGATACCTACAGAGAAAATGCTAGTCACTAGAGAGACGGGGCGGCGCATATGCAACCACCTATGACTGAAGCTGACCTAGTAGCTGCATTTATACGGTACCAAGAAGCTGACTGTTTTGATAAAATGATAACTTTGAACGGAAGCTCCTTTGTAGATTTAGTCGCTGTTGGAGAAAACATCGAAGATGGCCTCAAGACCAGCAGGATTGTCAGTGTATTAAATAGATCAGGCGCGTGTGGCGCCATGAGTGGCAAAAAGAACAAAGAAGATGTAGCTTATGTTTCTAGAGCTACTAGCCCAAAAAGCCGAGGAAAAGAGATAACCCACAAAAATCAAGACAACTACCAATCGCCTCCACCGACTAGCTATATAACCACTTCACCCCAATATAGCCCAATGTCTGTGTGCTACGCACAACTTGGCTACCAAGCCCCACAATGAAATTATCAAATACCAGCACCTAGCTGTAACACCCCGAATTTTTGTTTTAAGCTAACTCTTGAATTTTTGATTGACCATACCTTGATAGTAAGGGTATATTTTACTTCGCACTTCCTGAATATGAACTTGACGATATTTGAAACTTGTTTGAAGTGTTATGGCGTAGTTATATAAACTACTCCTACTATGATTATCTTAGTAATTTATTAAATGGATTAGATATATAAAAAAGTGGACAGCCCTTTTTTTTTTTTCATCCTTATCCCAAGTAAGATACATACCATTTTGGCTCTTATCCTCTCCACCACCCCCCAATTTCGTTTTTCTCCAAGGAAATAAAACACCAAAAACCTCTCTCCTCTCATAATATTCATCCTCTAAATCAATCATCAAGACTTGCTTTGGTTGAACCCCAAACAACTCCACACGATTGAGGTAAGTTACAAGCCCGTTTTTGAACTGCAATGTTGTTAGTGTTTTCAGCATAATTCCTTGTATAAAGCTTAGTTTTAAGATGTTCTAGAAAGCTATTTCACAGACCTACAATTTTTGTTCAGGCCCCAAAACACAGTTTTGCTTGTATTTACTAGAAAAGGGGTGATGAAGTGCGGGGCGGTCTTTGCGCCATTTTTTTGCAAACCCTACATGTACTTTTAGTATTTTGAGCATATCTTGTAGTACAAAACTGCTATAGGAGTAATTTAAATTTCTATGAAACCCCAAGACATGTATCTACAACTTTCATTCAAAGCCACAAAGTCTATCTCTGCCGTTTACCCTTTTGAAACCGAGCCACAATACAAGATAGTAGTACGTCCTAATTCTGTTTTGATAGTTTAGGGTGATTTTCTCGATTTCATGTTTAGTTTCGACGTGCTAAAACCATTGAATTTAAGTACATATTTGATTGTGTATTTAAGTTATATATGCTCTTGTACAAGCTAAGAGGAATTGTTTGACGAAGTGGACTTTGGTTGGTCTATGGCGTAGACGATTTGAAATCATCGAGTTATGGTAGAACTTGTTGTGTGGTAAAACGCCAAGGTTTGTGTATAAACTTGAACTTGGAATATCTTTATTTTCTGTAAGTTTTGAAGTATCTTGATGGGCTATTTCCTTACTCTTCATCTTATATCATTGAACAGTTATTATCTCAAGATTTGCAAAACTTTCGCTAAATCGCCCACTTGTACGAATTTCTTGATCATTTTGCATTCATGTTGGGACGTTGTCCTTCTTGTTACGGTGACTTTGTCACCGATATCGGCATGCCTCTTGATTAGGATCTTGCCCATATTGACTTTGGATTTACATTTCGTCTTGATGATGGATTTTTGTCCATTTTCGAGTACGAGTGGAAAGTCACTTTCAACATGGCTCTTGATTCTCTTGATTATTATGTGACAACCCTTATTGATTTGGGGCTTTCGTCCATCTTGATATTGATTGTGCTTGGTGCGATGGCATGACGTACATATAGGGCGAAATTGGTTATTTGACAAACTCTCTTGAATTGAATTATAAGCTTTCTTGACACTTGAGCTTTCAAATATTAATATCGATATTTTGAAACTCTTCAAGGTTTGGTATTTGATACTTTCGATATACTTGGTTAATTTTTTTATTTTTATCTCATTGAGCTACCTATGACGGATAAGGGAATTGGAGAATCTAATGGCTCCAAGCCCAAAGTTTATACACCACTAACCTTTATGCTTAGCGATAGTTGTTTTCTATCGTAGGTAATGTACGGGAAGAAATTTGAAGATGTCCATTTGGAGTACACTTTTTGGGAGCCTTAGTGAAGATCACGTTGGCATATGCATCTAGGTCTTATAAAATTTTGGGGACTTGTACATGATCCATATGTAACACTTATGTATTAAATTTTGGCGGCTTGTTGGACATGTACAAGACCATATGCTTGTAGCTTGAACTTGGTGACTTGTTTTGCTATTTTAGGGTGTGCTTTCAACCCAAGTCATGCCATGTACTGGGTTTACATTTTTCCTTGTATTTATGTACAAAGGAAGATACTAGTTTCTGTGATAATCGCAAGTTTGAGTTTCGTGTATCTTATGGACCCGCAATGGTGTTGATTTGAAAATATAATTTCAAAACAAAGTTTCTTAAATGTGTTGACTATTTGAGATGGGCATTACCATTTTAAATTGATACACTGATATTGTATTTCATCTAAGAAATTTTTCCGATGGTACAATGGAAAAAAAAATGTCGCACTTTCAACCCTTTTTTGCATGGGCCTATTTCCGCTATTAAATATTTTTGTGATTGTATTTTGGCATAAATTTCTTCTAAACGTTGTAGGTGTGAAATTACCTTTTGTTTCGTAAGTGGTATCCTCCCAAAGGAGATCTTTGCAAGTTTTGGTATTTGAGCCTAGGTTTGTGATTCTAGGACTTTTGTTGTGACTAGTTGGTATACTTGTTCCTTGTTTTTAACATGTTTTGTGGAGTGTATTGCGCATATGCATCATGTACATGTCCCTAATGCAATGTGATCTTCCCTTATGTAGGAATTAAGTTATGGCCTCTTCTTCCTCTAATAAACCTATGGAAGCCCCTCGTGAGGGTTTAAATAACTCTAATGCCCAACCTCACTTACAAGAAGGGGTTGGACAACATTTTTCTGATTCTAATCTTCCTCGTACTAGTGGATCTGAAGTGGGAAATAATCAAGCTACAAGAGTTAGGCCATATCCTCAAATGAGTCATAGTACCTGCTGTTGATCCTTCTTTTCAACAAATGGCTAATTTCTTTCGTCACATGGCTAGAAGAATGCCTGACCCTAATGAAATGAACTTTGAGAAAATAAGAAAAATGGGTGGAGTTGAGTTTGAAGGCACTGTTGATCCTACGGATGCCGAGCAGTGGTTGGAGTGCATGGAAAAAGTATTTGAGTAATTAGAGTGTTCAGACGCTGCCAAATTTAAGTGTCTTTGTCTCACTGTTACAAAAAGATGCTTATGACTCACGGGTAAGTGTACCGAATGCCAAGGAAAAACCTCCTGTTCTTACTTGGAATGATTTTGTGAAAGAATTTCTTATGAAGTATGTCCCACCTGCTTATCATGATGCAAAGAAAAAGGAGTTCTTGAACCTAGAGCAACGGAGTATGTCTATTGCTGAATATCAACAGAAGTTTCTCAGGCTTTCTCATTATGTAAGTGGTATTATTAATAACGAAAAAAGATAAATGCAGGCGATTCGAAGATGGTTTGAATAATTCCATCAGAAAATCTGTGGCGGTCCTACAACATGAAAACTTTTGTAAATTAGTTTTAGCTTTTCTTACTTGGGAAAGGACCGACAAGGAACAAACTAGTAGAAATGAAAACAAGTTCAGAAAAGCTGATGCAGATTTAGGAGGTCCATCTAAAAGGGGAAGGTTTGACAATTCCAAAGCCGGTGGTGTTCACAAGTCAGCCCGCATAAGCAAAATAGATCAAATTTCTCTCTTCGCAAGAAGGGCAAGCTATGGCCAAGGCAATACTCGTATACCCACTTGTGCACAATGTGGAAAGAATCACTCTGGTACTTGTAGGAGAGCTTCTGGTGCTTGTTTTAATTGTGGGAGCCTCGATCATAAAGTTAAAGATTGTGCTAATCCTAACCCTACTTCTTCTCTGCGTACGGAAGGCTCAGTTCGTAAAACCTATTACCACTCCTTCTCAAAGGAATAAAGGTGCAAGATCTAGAAACACATAAGCAACAGGTGCAGGTGGAGCCAATCAAGCTAGTGGGTCAAGAGCTATAACACGAGCTTATGCTATGAGATAGAGGGATGACCAAGATGGAGCAGACATGGTTCCAAAGTCCTTTGGGTCAACGGGTTGTTTGTAATCAAATCTATCGAGGTTGTCCCTTGGTGATTCAAAATCTAGTCTTCCCTGTTGATTTGATTGAAATGCCTTTCCAAGACTATGATGTCATCATCGGTATGGATTGGCTTCATAGATACCATGCGGTAGTTGATTGTTGGTCGAAGCACGTGACCTTTAGAGCTCCTTAATTTTCACACATCATTGTTCAATGTGAAAGATCATTGACATCTAAAATTATCTCTGCAGTTGTGGCAAGAAAGATGGTTAGTCAGTGTTATGAAGCTTATATTGCTAATATATTTGATACACACCTAGAAAGTCCAAGCCTTAAGGATATACTGTTGTATGTGAATTTCCTGATGTTTTCCCTGAAAATCTTCCTGGATTACCCCCGGAAAGGGAAGTTGAATTTCCAATAGAGGTTATTCCTGGAACTACTCCTATTTCTATAACTCCTTATCGAATGGCTCCAGCAGAATTGAAGGAGTTAAAAATTCAATTGCAAGAACTTGTTGAGAAAGGTTTTATTCGCCCAAGTGTTTCTCCCTGGGGAGCTCCTGTTTTATTTGTGAAAAAGAAAGATGGAACTCTTAGGCTTTGTATTGATTAACGGCAACTGAACAAGGTAACAATTAAGAATAGATATCCACTACCTAGGATTGATGATTTATTTGACCAGCTAAAAGGGAGCTAGGTTGTTCTCAAAAATTGACTTGAGGTCGGGGTATTACCAACTGCGGGTAAGTGAACAAGATGTCCCTAAAACTGCCTTTAGGACTCGATATGGTCATTATGAATTTTTGGTGATGCCATTCGGGTTGACGAATGCTCCTGCAACATTCATGGATCTGATGAATCGCGTGTTTAAGCCTTATCTTGATCAATTTGTGGTGGTCTTTATAGATGATATTTTAATATATTCCAAGAATAGTGAAGATCATGAAAAGCATCTCCGGATTGTTTTGCAAATTTTGGAAGAGAAAAGGCTTTATGCTAAGCTTTCCAAATGTGAATTTTGCCTTGGTGAAGTGGCGTTTCTGGGACATGTTGTGTCAGCGAAAGGTGTGAAGGTTGATCCTAGTAAGATTCAAGCTATTGTTGAATGGAAACCCCCTAAAATTCCAACTGAAGTAAGAGGTTTCTTGGGCTTAGCGGGATACTACAGAAGGTTTGTCAAAGGCTTCTCCATTATAGCCTCTCCTTTGACTAAACTCTTGAGGAAGGATGCCAAGTTCGTATGGGATGACAAATGCCAAGAGATCTTTGAAAAGCTCAAATCCTTATTGACACAAGCTCCTATACTTACTCTACCAACTGAAGGGAAAGAGTATGTGATATATAGTGATGCTTCTCATCATGGTTTGGGTTGTGTCCTGATGCAGGAAGGGAAAGTGGTTGCGTATGCCTCTCGAAAATTGAAACCACATGAATTGAACTATCCTACTCATGACCTTGAGCTCGCTGCCATAGTGTTTGCTTTGAAAATTTGGAGGCATTACTTATATGGCGAAAAGTGTCACATATTTAGTGATCACAAGAGTTTGAAGTACTTGGGTACGTAAAGAGTTGAATTTGAGACAATGTAGATGGCTTGAACTCATTAAAGATTATGACTGTATCATTGACTATCATCTGGGTAAATCTAATATGGTTGCAGATGTTCTAAGTCGCAAAGCCTTTGCTAGTTTGTCTCTAAGTCCTTTGGTTGTATTTCTTGAATTGAGAGCCATGAATGCTTGTCTTGCATTTAATTCTGATGCTCTATTGTTGCTAATTTTCAAGTCAAGCCAGTTCTACTTGAATAGGTGAAAGAAGCGCAGAAGTTAGATGAGAAGCTTATGAAATTGATCAAAGAAGTTCAATCTGGTGGAAAGCTTGATTTTAAGTTAAGGGAGGATGGTATTCTATTTTATCGACATAGGTTATGTGTTCCTAAAGATGACAACTTGAGGAAAGAAATTTTGAATGAAGCACATACTTCACCATATTCAATGCATCCTAGAGGTACTAAAATGTACCAAATCATCAAAGAACACTACTGGTGGAATGGAATCAAGAAGGACATTGCGGAATTTATTTCTAAATGCTTAGTTTGTCAAAAAATAAAGGCCGAGCATCAAGTCCCAACTGGTTTGTTACAACCCTTATCGATACCTGAGTGGAAATGGGAAAGAATAACTATGGAATTTTTTTCTGGGCTTCCGTGCATTCAAAGAAATCATGATGCAATTTGGGTTATAGTTAATAGGCTAACCAAAAGTGCTCATTTCTTGGCCATCAGAATGGGCTACCCACTTGAACGTTCAGCAGAATTGTACGTTAATGAGATTGTGAGGCTGCATGGAGTTCCTATTTCTATTGTATCTGACTGAAACCCAAGGTTTACATCCAGATTCTGGACTAGCTTGCAAGAAGCTTTGGTCACTAGGTTCACCTTTAGTACTTCTTTCCCATCCCTACGTACAAACGGTCCCGAGAGGGTGATTCAAATCTTGGAACATATGTTTCGAGCTTGCATTATGGAATTTGAGGGTAGTTGGGACAGACACCTAGCCTTGCTAGAATTCAGTTATAATAATAGCTACCAATCAAGTATTGGCATGCCTCCCTACGAAGCATTATATGGGAGAAAGTGTACAACTTCTCTTTGTTGGAGTGAAGTTGGTGAAAGAAAATTGGTTGGTCTTGAGATTGTGCAACAAATTGAAGATAAGGTAAAAATCATCAAGGATTGCCTAAAAATTGCCTCGGATAGACAAAAATCTTATGCTGATCTTAAGAGGCGTGAAATTGAACATCAAGTGGGAGATAAGGTATTTTTAAAGGTTTCTCCATAGAAGATGATTATGAGATTTGGCCAAAAAGGAAAACTTAGTCCTCGATTTTGGACCATATGAAGTACTTGAGAGAGTTAGTCCAGTTGCATATAAGCTAGCTGTTCCACCGGAGTTAGATAAGATCCACAATGTCTTCCATGTTTCTATGTTTAGAAGATATCGCTCAGATCCATCTCATGTTCTTCTTGTTGAATCCATTGAGGTCAGCTCTGACTTGACATATGAAGAGGAACCTATCCAAATCTTAGCGCATGAGACAAAAGAGCTTCGAAACAAGAAAATTCCTTTAGTAAAAGTCCTTTGGAGAAGTCATTCTGGCAAAGAAGCTACCTGGGAGCGAGAAGAGGATATGCGAATTCAATATCCACAGTTGTTTTGAGGCTAGTATAAGGTAAATTTTCGGATAAAATTTCTTAAGGTGGGGGATAGTTGTAACAACCCGAATTTTTTTTAAGCTAACTCTTAAATTTTTGATTGACCATATCTTAATAGTAAGGGTATATTTTACTTCGCACTTCCTGAATATGAACTTGTTGATATTTGAAACTTGTTTGAAGTGTTATGGCGTAGTTATATAAACTACTCCTACTATGATTGTCTTAGTAATTTATTAAATGGATTAGATATATATAAAAGTGGGCAGCCCTTTTTTTCATCCTTATCCCAAGTAAGATATATACCCTTTTGGCTCTTATCCTCTCCACCATCCCCAAATTTTGTTTTTATCCAAGGAAATAAAACACCAAAAACCTCTCTCCTATCATAATATTTATCCTCTAAATCAATCATCAAGACTTGCTTTGGTTGAGCCCCAAACAACTCCACATGATTGAGGTAAGTTACAAACCCATTCTTGAACTGGACTGCTATTAGTGTTTTCAACATAATTCCATGTAAAAAGCTTATTTTTAAGTGATTCAAGATGTTCTAGAAAGCTATTTCATAGCCCTACAAATTTAATTCGGGCCCCAAAACCCAGTTTTGCTTGTATTTTCTCTAAAAGGGGTGATGAAATACAGGGCAGGTGCTGCCCAGATTTCTGTTTTGCAAACCCTACATGTAATACTGTTAGTATTTTGAGCATATCTTGTAGTAAAAAACTGCTATAGGAGTGATTTAAATATCTTTGAAACCCCAACACATGTATCTACAACTTTCATTAAAGCCACAAAGTGTATCTCTGCAGTTTAGCCCTTTGAAACTGAGCCACAATACAAGATAAAGAGGGGCATCTTGTCCTAATTCTCGTTTTGATAGTTTGGGTGATTTTCACTGATTTCATGTTTAGTTTTGCCATGCTAAAACCATTGAATTTAAGTAGATATTTGATTGTGTATTTAAGGTATATATGCTCTTGTACAAGCTAAGAGGAATTGTTTGACGAAGTGGACTTTGGTTGGTCTATGGCGTAGACGATTTGAACTCCTCGAGTTGTGGTAGAACTTGTTGTGTGGTAAAACGCCAAGGTTTGTGTATAAACTTTGACTTGGAATATCTTTATTTTCTAGAAGTTTTGAAGTATCTTGATGGGTTATTTCCTTACTCTTCATCTTATATCATTGTATGGTTATTATCTCAAGTATTGCAAAACTTTCGCTAAATCGCCCACTTGTACGAATTGCTTGATCATTTTGAATTCTTGTTGGGACTTTGTCCTTCTTGTTAAGGTGACTTTGTCACCGATATCGGCATGCCTTTTGATTCAGATCTTTCCCGTCTTGACTTTGGATTTACATTTCGCCTTGATGATGGATTTTCGTCCATTTTCGAGTACGAGTGGAAAGCCACTTTCAACATGGCTCTTGATTCTCTTGATTATTGCGTGACTACCCTTATTGATTTGGGGCTTTCGTCCATCTTTATATTGATTGTGCTTGGTGTGATGGCATGATGTACATATTGGGGAAAATTGGTTATTTGACAAACTCTCTTGAATTGAAATATAATCTTTCTTGACAGTTGAGCCTTCGAATATTGATATCGATACTTTGAAACTCATCAAGGTTTGGTAATTGATACTTTCGATATACTTGGTTACTTGATTTATTTTTATCTCATTGAGCTACCTACGACGGATAAGAGAATTGGAGAATCTAATGGCTCCAAGCCCAAAGTTTATACACCACTAAGCTTTATGCTTAGCGATAGTTGTTTTCTATTGTAGGTAATGTACGGGAAGAGATTTGAAGATGGCCATTTGGAGTAGACTTTTTGGGAGCCTTAGTGAAGATCACATTTGCATATGCATCTAGGTCTTGTAAAATTTTGGGGACTTGTACATGATCCATATGTAACACTTATGTATTAAATTTTGGAGGCTTGTTGGACACAAGACCTTATGCTTGTAGCTTGAACTTGATGACTTGTTTTGCTATTTTAGAGTGTGTTTTCAACCCAAGTCATGCCATGTACTAGGTGTTATATCCCGTATTTTGTACATTGGGACATTCCGAGCTAACTACGATAAGTTAAGGACAAGACTATTTTGGGATACGAGGTTGAGACTTTTGACCTCCGATTTTGTTTTAAGGCATAAGTTGCTTATGATTTTATTGGTATGAAATATTAAGGAAAATTTGAGGTTAAAAGTGAATTATTGAAAGCTATTATTTCATGAAACCAAGCCAAGTTGGTCGTGTGATGTAATGTGAGTTCCCACCCATGGCTTGGCTAATTTTAATTGATCCAAGCCATGTGTGGGGCATGGTACACATGGATGAATTATATATGTAATTAGTAGATGATGAGCAAGACAATTAGTCATCTTTCCACACTTAGAAGCTTGGAGAAACATGGAGAAAACAAAGAGAGAGCAATTCGGCCAAGGCTGGCCGAATATGGTGCCACAAAATCTTGATCAAAAAAATATTTTCTTCAAGAATTTCAACTCCTTAGAAGGTGTATAACAACATGGAGTGGTCGTTGGGGTAGCAAGAACAAGTATTAGTTCAAGGCACAAACCATAGCCAAGTTGAGAAGTCAAGTGCTAAGGTAAGGTTTAATCCTCTCTTACATGTACTAAGGGTGTTTTGAGCATGTTGTAGTGTGTAGAAATGGATGAAATTCATGAAATTATGTATGTTGGTGTGTGGCCGATAGGGGTCGTTTTTGGTAGGATAAGATGAACAAAGTTTACTTAGTATTTTGGTTGTTGATTGTTGTGGATTCTATGATGCAAATGAAGGTTTGATGGTTCAAATTGAAGTTGAAATCGTTTGTGGGCTGTTTTAGAAGTTAATGTGATTTTAGTATAGTTTCTTGTTTTTAGGAGAATGATATTGTTAACGTGTAGATTGTTGGTGTAGTTCATGAATTTGGAGGAAAGAAAGGTGTTATTGTTGTTATTATTGAATTTGGAAGGTTTCGGGTGGAGTTATGTTGGTTGGGTTATTTTGAATATTGTGCAGATTGTTTGAAGTGTTCTTGAATCTCGTTTGAATGGTTTCGGATTAGTACTTGAATGTGTGAGCATTGGTGTTGGCTTGATTGTATGTGGTTGATTTGAATGTAAATGGAATGTTGTCGAATTATGTAGAAAAGAGTTACTAACGTTAGAATGCGTTTTGAATTAATTGTTGATGTTGTTAATATGGTTGTTGGTATTGTTGTTGAAGATTTGGCCGAGTTGAATTCTCGGGGTTGTTGAATTTATAGGGGAAATGCTGCCCAAATTTCTGTAGATAAAGTGCTAGCTTAGGATTGGATTCCTAAGTGCCTATGACTAATGTTTAGTATCTAACGACGTTGTTGTAGATCTTGAGAAGCCGAGACTTAAATTTGGATTCGCTTAGGACGCGGACGAGGTATGTTAAGCTTACCCTTTCTTTCTTTTGGCATGTCTTAGACGTAAGTAAGATATGATACGAGCCTTGGGATAACTCTATTCTCAAGATCCGAGCATGTCTACGATTCTTATTCACTTCTTGAAGTTAGCATTCCTAATATAGTCGAGTTATGGTCCTTGTGTCTTTTGTATGATTGGATTTCAAATGTTGCATAAAACGTTTTGTTCCTAAAGGATCCTATGTCGAATAAGGTCCCTAACTTTCATAGACGGGCTCGGATCGCTTCGATATGTTCGTAGAAGATTCCATAACGAGTAATGCCCGTAACTTTCATGGGCGGGCTCGGATTGGCTTGATACATGTCTACGGTCCCTAAGATCCGCCTTGACATAGTTCTAGTGGCATTTAGAACGAACTTAATATGGCTATCATCCCGACCCCCGAGTATGGTTAGTCTACTTATCTGTTGAGTCTGTAATGATGATTTTTATGCATATGGTTACTCACGACTCTGCTCGTGCATTCTGTTGTTACATCTTTCGCCGAGTCCCGGGCCGGTTATGTCATCGTGCGCACCATGCTATATTCCGGAGTATGATGTGTTATGGTTCCCCGAGTCCCCCGCTAGAAGGCCGGGTACCATATATATATCAGCAGTGTTATGATGTGTTAGGCGTTATGATGTGTTATGGAGATATGTCGGGTTACGGAGATATGCAATATTCCGAGTATGATGTGTTATGGCGCCAATGACGGGAGGGTGACCATATTCCCCGAGCCCATGCATGATTTATGTTTTAACAAGTAAGCATTTTGGTATTTTGGATATTGCATTTACTTTCGTACTTCTTGTTTCGGTTATGGTCGTTTATCGTAATTCATGTTTTATATACTCGCACATATTTCGTACCGACCCCCTCTTCTGGGGTGCGTTTCATGCCCGTGCGTATACTCGTTTTGGTGATGCTTAGGGTTTCCATTCGGGCCTATCTTGGAGCGCTCCCTTGTTCCGGAGCCTATATTTTGGGTACAGACACTTTTGTTATATATGTGTATGTATATGTCTCTTCAGGGGTACGGCGGGGCCCTGTCCCGTCATATGATTCTGTTATTACTCTTAGAGGTCTATAGACACATATGTGTGGGTTGTGGGTAGTCACTGTTCAGTTGTGTCTGTGTGATTTGTGATTTGGACGTCCCCCTATATTATGACAGCCTTGCCGGCTTATGTGCGGTATCATCTGCTGAAAGTTGTGACTGCGATCTGTATATATATATATGTGACAGCTTTGGGGCGACGTTTCACTTTTCTGTATGTATAAGTTATTTGTATGCTGTTTCTGGTTAATGGGTGTGTACGGGTGCCCAGCTCGGGCACTAGTCACGGCCTACGGGGTTGGGTCGTGACACTAGGTTTACATTTTGCCTTGTGATTATGTAGAAAGGAAGATACTAGTTTATGTGATAATCACAAGTTTGAGTTTCGTGTATCTTATAGACCCGCAATGGTGTTGAATTTAAAATATAATTTCAAAACGAAGTTTCTTAAATATGTTGACTATTTGAGAAGGGCATTACCATTTTAAATTGATACTCTGATATTGTATTTCATCTAAGAAATTTTTCGGAGGGTACAATGGAAAAAAAAAATGTCGCACTTTCAACCCTTTTTCGCATGGGCCTATTTCCGCTATTAAATATTTTTGTGAATATCTTTTGGCATAAATTTCTTCTAAATGTTGTAAGTGTGAAATTAGCTTTTGTTTCGTAAGTGGTATCCTCCCAAAGGGGTTTCTACACTAGCAACCAAGCTCAAGCCAAATTACCGAATGCCGGCACCAAATAATCAAGCCCCACAAAATCACAAAATCATACTTTCCAAAACCGACCTCCAAAGCAAACTATGAGGCACCCCAAAAGAAACCTATGAGAGTAATTACTCCTTTACCAGAATCAAAGGCTAGGTTGTTTGCCAAACTAAGAGACGCCGATCGAATGAATGCTTTTCCACCACAACTTGCTAACCCCAAGGATCGATGGTCCAGCTAGATTTCACTTGCGCCTATCATTCTAACCAAGTTGGCCATACTACTGAATATTGCATAAACTTAAGG
>NW_026718236.1:0-14080 GCF_029784015.1 Lycium ferocissimum
TGACCGACATGATATGCTATGACACGACATGATATGATATGATATGATATAATACTATAGGATATAATATGACATGCTATGATAAGAGACGATATGATATGAGTTCTATTTTCTATGCCTACGAAAAGAAACGTTTTCTTCTAAAATGGAAAGACAAGCACGCATGGCATCAGGCTTGAAAAGGTATTCCTATGTACATGTTATTTTATGGTTCCATTATATATATGACCCCATGATATTGTTACTCCCTACGCTATGCTCCGTTTGTATTACTTTCCATGCCTTACATACTCGGTACATTATTCGTATCGACGTTCCTTCTTGTGGACGCGTCCCATGCCGCGCAGTCGGCGAGGGAGACTTGACCCCAGAAGCTCTATCGGCAATATTGTAGGGGCCGGCGCTCCGGTTGTTCCGAGCCTCGGTTCTTTGGTACTATTTTGTATATATGTATATATATATTCGGGCACTTGCGCATGCGCGGCCCTTCCTATGTATATGTGTATTATGTCTAGAGGCTCGTAGACAGATATGTACGGTTATATGTTTTGTACCTTGATGGTCCTTGTCGGCCGTATAAGGTGACAGCAACGTTGTTAGCCTATGTTTATATTATGCTATTAATGTTAAGTGACAAAGAAGAAAAAAAAATACGGTGGTGTTCATAGGCCCACTTAGGGATAAGAATACGACACGAGATAAGAGGTGCTCGGTACAAGTATCGGGTACCCATCGCGGCCCCAATTGGGTCGTGACAGAGTGTATGGAGTAAATCGATTAACATGATCACTCGATGATAGCCCTCGAAACCATGAGTTAAGGTGGGGACCACATGTCAAAATTTTGTAAAGGATATATTAAAAGTGATACAAGTAGTATGTGAAAAGTTGAGCAAGTCCTAAGAAGGACCCATAAGCCAAATATGGACATAAGCCCTCCAAAAGGACGATTTAAGAAAACGTTTTCGGATGATCTGACTTGGAGGGGCAAAAACGATATTATAAGTTTGGAATTTGAAAAAACACCAAGAATAAAACTTATAGATAATTGAAAGATATTTCCAACCATAGCTCGTGGGTCCTCACACAATGTCGGAATCAAGAGTTATGGCCATTTTAAGAGCAAGACCCCAAGTTGCCAAATGGTTCCGCGGGCCCCACATGAATAAGTCGGTTGAACCGACCTAGGGGGGCTATAAATACCCCATCAGCCCATTTTTTTTAGCATATTAACATTCCAAAGAGTCCTAGAAGCCTCTCAAAACATCTCCCATATATTATAGTCCGATAAATCAAGAATTTAACAAGATTACGCCAAACTAGTCCGTGAAAGGTAATTATTCTTGCTTCTACTTAAGCTTGGTGTTGGAGGAAGTTGATGTGGCTGAGTTTTCTTCAAGTATATGGTATGTTATTTATCCCATCTTTTATGTTGAGTTTATTTGAAGGTCTAGCAAGCCTTAAAAATAAAACTAGTTATGGAGAAAAGGTCATAGAGTGTTGTATTGTAGTTGTTGTGTTTATGGGCTGTTTTGGACGTGTTGTAGCCGTGTGGATGGACTGATTTACGCATATAAAAATGGTATCTAACATTGTTGGCGTATTGATGAGATTATACTCCTTGATTGGGATGGAAGAAAGTGCATATTGTTGTTGTATGTTGAAAAACGTCGTGTGAGATGTTTATGGAATATGTTGGTATGAATAATAGTGTTGTTGAGGTGGGTATTATTGTTGTTGTTGTTGGTTGTTGAATTGAGAATTTTGGCTAGGCATATAAACAGGGGAGATGCTGCCCGATTTTCGGCAAAATATGGAATAGTTTGATTTGAAACTTGGAGTAAGTATGCGATAAAGAGGCTAACGTTAGTGTCAATCCTCTTAAATGTAAACTTACGAGCTCAGACGAATAAGCGTAGCCAATAAGAGGTGGAACAGGTATGTAAAGCTTACCCTTTCTTTCTTTTGGCATGTCTTAGATGTAAGTAAGATACGATATGATACAAGCCTTGGGGTAACTCCATTCTTAAGATCCGAGCATGTCTACGATTCTTATTCACTTCTTGATGTTAGCTTAATATAGTCGAGCTATGGTCCTTGTGTCTTTTGTGTGATTGGATAGTAAATGTTGTATAAAAAGTTTTGTTCCTAAAGGATTCTATGTCGAATAAGGTCCCTAACTTTCATAGAAGGGCTCGGATCGCTTCGATACGTTCATAGAAGATTCCATAATGATTAATGCCCGTAACTTTCATGGGCGGGCTCGGATTGGTTTGATACATGTCTACGATCTCTAAGACTCTTTTTAACGTGGTCCTAATGGCATTTAGAACGGATTTAACATGACTATCATTTGATACTCGAGCGTTGATTTGTCTCCTTATCTATAGAGTCTTAAAAGATGATTTGTATGCATATGGTTTCTCACTACTCTGCTCGTGCAAGCTGTTATTACTTCTTTCACTGCGTCCCGGGCCAGGGCATGTACTCGTGCACAACTCCACTGCATTATTCACCGCGTCCCTCACTAGAGGGCCGGGGCACGTTATATGATATGATGATATTCACCGCGTCCCTCACTAGAGGGCCGGGGCACGTTATATGAGGGATCCCTCACTAGAGGGGCGGGGCACGTTATATGATATGATGATATTCACCGCGTCCCTCACTAGAGGGGGGCACGTTATATGATATAATGATGATATGATGATATGGGGATGGCGGTATATATATATATGATATGATGGCATATGATGATCTATTGGCCGAGTCCCTCACTAGAGGGCCGGGACACGTTATGCATGCATATGTACATGATGATTATTTACTTATGTTCCTCAGTCCCATAATGGGCTGGATATGATATTGATACGCATGATTTATGTTTCAGAGGCAAGCCTTATGATTTTCTATACTCCCTATTTCAGTATGATCCTGTTTACTGTATTTCATGCTTTACATACTCAGTACATATTCCGTACTGACCCCCTTTCTTCGGGGGCTGCGTTTCATGCCACGCAGGTGTATACAGATGAGTAGAAGATGTTCCAAGATGTTTGGATTGGCGAGCTCCATTTCCTTCAGTCTTTCGCCGAGTCAGAGTATCTATGTTATGGTATCTTGGTTCATGTTAGAGACTTTGCAGACAGAGTCACGTATATAGCATGTCAGTCTCGTAAGCGGCTCTGTAAGCCGATGTATCATTATGCATTATGTTACATATTTCATATGATTACGGATTTTACTTGATTTGAGAAAAACGAAAAGCATGTTGTCCTTTGAAAAGCTTCCATTATGCATTCATTTCATGATTTAAGAGTCCAGTAAGATTATGAGTATCACGAGGATCAGCGGGTTCGCTCGGCCCTAAGTAAGGGTCGGGTGCCTATCATACCCCATCAAGTAGGGGTGTGACAAATTGGTATCAGAGCGGTTCGTCCTAGGGATCGTCTGCAAAGCCGTGTCAAGTAGAGTCCTGTTTATGGTGTGAAGCGCGCCACATTTATAAACAGGAGGCTCCGGGGAATCTAGGGTGGTTACTCTTCTTTCACATCTAAGATCGTGCGATAGAGCCAAGTCATAGGAAATGAAACTCCTGATACTAACTTTTGATTTTAGCAGAAGAATGGCATCGACGAAGAAAATGACTAGCGATATTGGAAGTTACAAAGCACGCGAGTAAGCAAAGGTATGAAAGATATATGTCGGGTAAGATATTGAAGTACGATTGAAATACAAGTTGAAGATTAAAAAGAGAAAGTAAACAAGAAAGTGTAACGAAGTGCGATTTGAGTTGGGCATACGAGGTATGTTCATCATTTTTATCTTGTTGTTGATATTAGGAGCCTATTGTAGGTACAACGTGATATGATATGATATATATATATATATATATATATATATATATATATATATGTTGGCCCCGTGAGGCATTGTTGGTATTTCTGCGTGCGAGTTTGAGATAGTAACAATTACGGAGGAAACTCTGTAAAATTTTCCTAGAAAAAAGAGAGAATGAGATATAGGTTTGTAATATGTCTGGAAAGGTCGTGCCAATAGTAATGATGAGATTTGACTAAGCTACGAGTACGGCCGACATCGAGGAAGAAGTTAATTGCTGAATTGAGGATAATAATAATTAGAAGGTCGATAGCGATATGGTAAAAAGAATTTGGAGAGGGCTTGTAATCCTAAGAGATGATTTAGAAAAGGGCTGGTAAATCTTGATGAAGTGTTATTTAAGGTACCAGCTTATAGTTAGAAGAAGTAAATTGATAAGCAAGGATGAATTATGACAAGCTTATAGTTAAAAGAAGTAATAGTATGATTAAGATAAGAGTATAGAGGAAAAGAATTGTGATGGATATGAATGCATTGATAAGACAGCTTGTGAGATGTTAAGGATACGAGTACTATAAGTGACGGGACTGTGAAAGACCCGGTTATAGGAAGGATGAGGAACAAGATAAAATGAGAGCAGAAATCCAAAGGCCGATAACCAAGTATTTATAAGTAGCGGCGATCAGGGTGTGTTCATCACCATTGGGAATCTGGAAGTCTAGGACGGAAAGTAGTCATATCCATAGATGAAAAGTGTATATTGAGGATTGAAAAAGGGCTAAAATAGTAATTGTGGAGTCAGAAGAGTAAGAGACCCTTTCTAATTCGGAGGGAGATGTGTTATGAGAATGTTTCGAAATCTGTTAAGACTTCAACGTACTCAGTTATTGTGATGAAGGTCATGCGGTGAGGTGGATGCTATCATACTAGTATTAAAGCATCGTATTTCATCGAGTTCCGAGGTTAAGCGTCTTTGAGTGAGAGAGAAACTTTAGGATGGGTGACCCCGGGAAGTGTACTAAAAGTCCTATAAAGTCGGACATAGGAGAACTAAATGGGAAGCTAGAGTAGCCTAAGGGAAATTAGAGTATACGAGTGGGCGAGAAACCTTAAGGGGTCATATAGGATGAGCGGACCGAACCGGTGAAGAAAGAAGGTGCATCACGGCTCTAGAAGAGGGTAAGTTGAATAGCGTTTGGTAATATTTTGTAAGTAAGATAGTAGTAATATATATATATATATATATATATATATATATAGGTATGCACATGATATCCTGTACATGGCTACATCAGTGGATATGTGTATTCCGCCAACCAACGTGGCGGTATATGGAAGCATTAATCGGACGGGGTAACGAAGTTCGGGGGAAAGGAAAATAAATGGCACAAATGTTACAAGGCAAGTTGATGCTATTTCCTACGAGGGTTAAACTTGGAAAGTACTAATACCATGATATTTGGAAAGGAGAGGAAGTGAGTAGGTGGAAGGCAAGGGGATCAAAATGTCGGAATAAAAGTGCCGCCTAATTGAGATTGGAAATACGGACATAGGGCAAAGTGTAATCGGGTAATAGTATAAGTACACCCCTAAAGGGGGGAAGCGGGTGTGAGAGATGCAAGTATAAGATGGGACAATCGACACTACAATATATTTGATACGGATGCTTGGGCTACAGGTAAGATTACTTGCTGAGGCAAGTTAGTAAGATCTAAAAGCCAGCAATAAAGGGGTAGAAGTTGGGATGGTAGTTGAGATAGTGCTGAGAATTAATTGTGGAGATCTTAAATGATATGACATTGGAAAGTGGATGTTTAAAAAAAAAAGGAGAGAATACGACAAGAGAATGATAACGAGTAACTTACGGAGACATTGTGAAAGACAACACTGCTATCTTTGGATTAGAGGTTAAGATGTGGGCAATAGAGTTGTTCGCTAATGATACTGCGACCTATAAGTAGCAAGGGAGGAAGATAGAAGACCTCCTATAGTAGGAAGTGAGAAAACCAAAGGAGTGAATAAAGGAAGGGAAAGGAGTATGACAAAATAGGCTATAAGCGAATGTTAGTACGGAGGGAGTATGTGAAGTAGAATGAACCAGGAGAAGGAAAGACCGTGACTAAGATTGAATATACTTTATACAAGTCGTACAAGGGTAGTTATGTTACCTATGAATATTTATATGCCCGGGGTGAGACCAAGTGAATACTTAATGGGAAAAGTTTGGATTTAGTAGTAACAATACGGTCATAATATTCCGGGTGTATTAAGGAAGGATGTAAAGGTGGTTCAAGCTAAATTACCGAGATAGAATTAGTATTGAGGGTAAAATGGGACATGGCCATGGTTGAACCATAGATCTATCCCGATACCGGTTGTAAGATAAGAGAGAACGAAGCGGTTTTGAGTTATTCGCATGACAAAGACCCTTAGAAAGGGGGTTTACCCCTAGTTCATTAGTCGAACTAAGGAATCAGAAACCTTAAGGGTAAGTCGAAGGAAGGAATCCTTAGGGAAGAGATTTGAGATGTTTGATATAAGTACAAGAGCTACCGTCAGCAAGTGCAATTGTAATAATTCCGCACTAAACAAGAAGTTGTAGGACACTCAAAAAAACTTGGATAACTTGGATGCACAGTCACAACACAAACGCGTAATGGAAGAAGAACTTAGGGTGAGAAGTTTTAGAGATGTTATACGTAAAGTCGGGAAGAAAGACGAGGAGTAAAGTATAACCGAAGACTTCATAAATGATGTGGTGAATCTCGATGTCCCCATTAAGCGATGGGTCTAGGAAAACGTAGTTATCAAAGAAAGAGGTGTGAAAAGACGAAAAAGAAGGCATCGTAATTGGATCTAACCCTTATAAGTATTCGATTGGATACAAGAGAGTAACTAGCAAGGATATAGACAAGTCAAACCATACGATAACAGAACCTCTACCTTGAGAAGGTCGTGAAGGGCGACAGATAATTGCCGAAGACGATGGATACTCGAAAGCTATCAGTGTATAAGGACCTCCTTAATAAGGGGGGAAGAACATATTAGACTTGAAAGGAATTATGACGTTCTCAAGCTCCAGAAGGGGAAATTTATTAGCTCGGAGCCAGAGTTCGAAACATATCAGCATATCAGGAAGGTATCAGAAAGAAGCAAAAATGAATTGATAATAAGTGTACCTGCGGCAGACATAGAGAGAAAGTATGGAAACCACCGTAAGAGAATGTTTCATTCCGACATAAGCTACGATTTACCTCCAGAATTAGAATCAGTCCACCCAGTATTTCACGTATCCATGCTACGCAAGTGTGTCGGAGATCCCTCCAGGATTGTTCTGTGGACGACGTACAAGTTATGGAGAAATTGTCTATGAGGGAGGTACCGGTTGCTATTACGGGATAGGCAAGTCGAAGGCCGAGGACCAAGGATGTACCTTCGATCAAAGTTTTGTGGAGGAATAATAACGAGAAGAAATGACTTGGGAAGCTGAGGAAGAAATGAAGTCTAGGTACCCGCATCTATTTCAGCCTCCAAAAGATATACAAACGAGCCCTCGCATGCCCTCGAGTAGGTAATGTTTCTCCAAAATGATTCTTTGACCCAATTTTGAATGGTTATGACAAGATGATAGTGGTAATGAGTTTATAGGGAAAGCTCGGTAAGTTTTTAGGTCCCTAAGAGCTTTAACATTCGAGGACGAATGTTTCTAAGGGGAAGGATGTTACACCTTGGAAAATTTCGCGTTATCAAGGCTTGTGGACGGCTTAGTAGGAGCTCGGGGAGAAGCGAGAGTTACACACAGGATTATGGATGAAGATTATGTCATCGAACATGAGAACGTATATATGACATTTGGAGAGTGTATGGAGTAAATCGGTTAACATGATCACTCGATGATAGCTCTCGAAACCATGAGTTAAGGTGGGGCCCACATGTCGGGATTTTGTAAAGGATATATTAAAAGTGATACAAGTAGTACGTGAAAAGTTGAGAAAGTCCTAAGAAGGACCCATAAGCCAAATATGGACATAAGCCCTCCAAAAGGACGATTTAAGAAAACGTTTTCGGATGATCTGACTTGGAGGGGCAAAAACGGTATTATAAGTTTGGAATTTGGAAAAACCCCAAGAATAAAACTTATAGATAATTGAAAGATATTTCCAACCATAGCTCGTGGGCCCTCACACAGATGTCGAATCAAGAGTTATGGCCATTTTAAGAGCAAGACCCAGTAAGGGCCAAATGGTTCGCGGGCCCCACATGAATAAGTCGGTGGAACCGACCTAGGGGCTATAAATACCCCATCAGCCCCTTTTTTTTTCAGTATATTAACATTCCAAAGAGTCCTAGAAGCCTCTCAAAACATCTCCCAAATATTATAGTCCAATAAATCAAGAATTTAACAAGATTACGCCAAACTAGTCCGTGAAAGGTAATTGTTCTTGCTTCTACTTAAGCTTGGCGTTGGAGAAAGTTGATGTGGCTGAGTTTCTTCAAGTATAAGGTATTTTATTTATCCCATATTTTATGTTGAGTTTATTTGAAGGTCTAGCAAGCCTTAAAAATAAAACTAGTTATGGAGAAAAGGTCATAGAGTGTTGTATTGTAGTTGTTGTGTTTATGGGCTGTTTTGGACGTGTTGTGGCTTTATGGATGGACTGATTTACGCATATAAAAATGGTATCTAACATTTTTGGCGTATTGATGAGATTATACTCCTTGATTGAGATGGAAGAAAGTGCATATTGTTGTTGTATGTTGAAAAACGTCGTGTGAGATGTTTATGGAATATGTTGGTATGAATAATAGTGTTGTTGAGGTGGTATTATTGTTGTTGTTGTTGGTTGTTGAATTGAGAATTTGGGTTAGGCATATAAACAGGGGAGATGCTGCCCGATTTTCGACAAAATATGGAATAGTTTGATTTGAAACTTGGAGTAAGTATGCGATAAAGAGGCTAAAGTTAGTGTCAATCCTCTTAAATGTAGACTTACGAGCTCGGACGAATAATTTTGTCTACGACCTAACCCCGTAGGTCGCGACTAGTGCCCGGCCGGCACACTGTACACCCATTAACCGAGAACGCATACAAATGATTTATACATACGAAGAAAGTAAGACGTCGCCCCAAAGCTGTCACAAATATATACACATATCGTAGTCACAACTTTCGCAGAGGGATACATATACAAAGATCGTACGTCATCTCAAACTCTGTCGCATATAAGCATATATATCGCACATAAGCGTCGCAAGGGGCTATCATAATACGGGGCGTCCGGAGCACAAACCACACGTACACAGCGCGCAATAACTGCCCACAACCCACACATATGTGTCTACAGACCTCTAAGAGTAATAACAGAATCATATGACGGGACAGGGCCCCGCCGTACCCATGAATAGTCATATACATATGCATCGGAAAAGTCTGTACCAATACATAAAGCCTCGAACAAGGAGCGCTCCAAAATAGGCTGAATGGGAATCCTGGGCGTCGGATCATCACGACGAGTATCCGTACTGTTGTGGCATGAAACGCAGCCCCCGAAGAAAGGGGTCGCACTTAAATATGTACCGAGTATGCAAACGTAAATACAAGAAACGAGATCATAATCGAACCGAGGAAGCACGTAAAGTAAATGCAACTTTCAAAATACCAAAAATACTTACTTATTAAAACACAAATCATGCATGGGGATCGTGAATACGGTCGCCTCCGTCATCGGGGCCATAACACAAGATAACACCGAGAAGATTTCATATCTCGCATCCGTCACATATCATAACACATCATAACACCATAACACACATAACGCCAAATATAAACGGAACCGGCCCTCTGGCGATGAGCTCGGTGAACCGTAACACAAAGATAACACCGGAATATAACATAGTGCGCGATAACATAACCGGCCCGGACTACGACAAAAGATATAACAACCATATGCACGAGCGTAGTCGGGGAGACTATATAGCATGAAACATTTTCAAAACTCCATAGAATCGTCAAAACGAACTATCATTTAAAACCAAAGAGAATAGTCAAATCAAGTTTTCCCCGAATGTCACTCGGGAACATATCAATAGAACTTTAGAGATCATAGGTACGTATCAAACCCATATGAAGTAGCTTATGGAAATCAAGAACATAATCGCATTCTGGGACTCGATAGGTAAGTAAGTAATCGACGCTCGAGGGTTAAGATGATAGTCATGCTAAGTTCTTTCAAAAGTCGTTAGAACTACACAAAGAAAGTCTCGGGGGCCCACGGGCAAGTATCAAACCAATCCGAGCTCCGCCTATGAAAGTTAGAGTCATTATACGTTACAAAATCTTCTACGAGCATATCGAGGCGATCCGGTTCTGTCTACGAAAGTTACGGCCCTTTTCGACATAGAACTCTTTAGAAACAAAACTTTTTACGCAACATTTGAAATCCAATCATACCAAAGACATAAGGACCATTATTCTATTACATTACGAATGCCAACATTAAGAAGTGAATAAGAATCGTAGACATGCTCGGATCGCAAGAATAGAGTTACCCCTAGGCCCGTAGCATAGCCTACTCACAACTAAGACATGCCAAAGAGAAGAAAGGTTGGAGGCTTTACATACCTCGTCCGCTTCCCTAAGCTAGTCCAAACTTAAGTCTCGGCTTCCTAAGATCTACAACAAATTCGTTAAACACCAAACATTAGTCATAAGCACTTAGGAATCCAAGCCTAGGCTAGCACTTTATTCTAGAGTAAATTTAGGGGCGCATTTCACCGTAAATTCAACAACCCCGAGAATTCAACTGCGGCCAATATCATAAACAACAATACCAACAATCATATTAGCAACATCAACAATCAATTCAAAACGCATTTTAACATTAGTAGCTCTTTCTACATACATTGACAACATTCCATTTACATTCAATCCCAACTACATACATTCAAGCCAACATCAATGCTCACACGTTTAAGTACTAATCCGAAAACCTTTCAAACAAGATTCAAGAAGATTTCAAACAATCCGCACAATATTCAAAACAACCCAACCAATATACAATGCCACCCGAAACCTCCCAAACTCGACAAAAGCAACACAACACATTCTTTTCTTCCAAATTCATGAACTACACCAACAATCCACACGTTAACAACATTATCCTCATAAATACAAGAAACTATATTTAATTCACATTAGCTTCCAAAAACAGCCCACACACAATTTTAACTTCAACTTGAACCATTAAACCTTCATTTTACATCATAGAACCCACAACAACAACAACCAAAACACTAAGTAAATTTAGTTCGTTCCTTGTCACAAAACAGCCCATACTCACGGCTCAACATCAACATACAAAGTTTCATGAATTCCATCCATTTCTACACACTATTCCCTCCGTTCTAATCCGTTAAAACTCTAAATAAACTTGTTAACAACGAAAAGGAACTCATCCTACCTCAATGTGCAGCCACCACGTCCACCCTTCTTGGTTGATTTTAGCTCAAATTGAAGGCAACGCGACGTACGACACTTTTCTCTTCATGGGCTTGAATTGGGAGCATTTTGGTCAAAATTAGTTTTTCTCTCTAGGCTCTCCTCTCTTTTTCTCCAGAATTTTCTGGGTGTTTTGGTCTGAAAAATGAGAGAGAAAAGTCGATATTTCATTTAAAAAGGTGTGGGTAATGGGCACGACCCGGTTAGGCTCGGGTTGGGCCCGGCCCACCGACCTTTTACGCCTTAAAACGTCCATATCTCCTTATCCCAATGTCACTCCGTGAACCCACGACCTATGGTTGGAAATATATTTCAATTATCTACAACTTTCATTCCGGGAATTTTTCCCAAATTCCAAACTTATAATACCGTTTGTCCCCTCGAAGTCGTATCACCCGAAGACGTTTTCTTAAATCGTCCTTTTGAAGGGCTTACACCTCATTTTAGCTTATGGGTCCTTCTCAGGGACTTGCTCAACTTCACATATACTACCCATATGTCTCTTCATATGTCCTTTATAAAATCAACATGTGGGTCCCACCTTAACACACTACCACTTTGGCCTTTTCATGAAATTTTATTTTCAACTTCTAGCCCCTAATTTCCCTTAATATTCCATACCAATAAAATTCATAAACAACTTATGCATTACACCAAATCAAAAAATAGACTTGTCCATAACTTGTCGCAACTAACTTAAAATATTCCAACGTACAAAATACGGGATATAACATAAGCGTAGCCAATAAGAGGTGGAACATGTATGTAAAGCTTACCCTTTCTTTCTTTTGGCATGTCTTAGATGTAAGTAAGATACGATATGATACAAGCCTTGGGGTAACTCCATTCTTAAGATCCGAGCATGTCTACGATTCTTATTCACTTCTTGATGTTAGCTTCTTAATATAAGTAAGACTGTGGTCCTTGTGTCTTTTGTGTGATTGGATAGTAAATGTTGCATAAAAAGTTTTGTTCCTCAAAGGATTCTGTCGAATAAGGTCCCTAACTTTCATAGAAGGGCTCGGATCGCTTCGATACGTTCATAGAAGATTCTATAATGATTAATGCCCGTAACTTTCATGGGCAGGCTCGGATTGGTTTGATACATGTCTACGATCTCTAAGACTCTTTTTAACGTGGTCCTAATGGCATTTAGAACGGATTTAACATGACTATCATTTGATACTCAGCGTTGATTTGTCTCCTTATCTATAGAGTCTTAAAAGATGATTTGTATGCATATGGTTTCATTTTACTGCGCGTACGTGCCGTGACATTACTTCTTCACCGCGTCCGGGCCGGGGGGCATGTACTCGTGCACAACTCCCCGCATTATTCACCGCGTCCCTCACTAGAGGGCCGGGCACGTTATATGATCTAATGATATTCACCCCGCGTCCCTCACTAGAGGGCCGGGCACGTTATATGATATGATGATGATATGATGATATGGGGATGGCGGTCGGGATGGCATATGATGATCCTATTCACCGAGTCCCTCACTAGAGGGCCGGGACACACGTTATGCATACGTACATGATGATTATTTACTTATGTTCCTCTCCCCGGTCCATATTTCTGGATATGATATTGATACGCATGACTTATGTTTTCGCAGGCAAGCCTTATGATTTTCTATACTCCCTATTTTCGGTATGATCCGTTACGATTATATCATGCTTTACATACCGCACATATTCCGTACCGACTCCCCTTTCTTCGGGGTCGCGTTTCATGCCACGCGGTGTATACGAGATGAGCAGAAGATGTTCATTCGGATTCATGAAGTTCCATTTCCTTAGGAAAGTCTTTCGCCGAGTCGGAAGTATCATAAGTTATATCCCGTATTTCATACATTCGGATAATTCGAGAAAGTCGTGGCAAGTTAAGGAAATCTTTGGCTATTGTTCCGAATTTGATATAAGTATCTGGTAACTCAGATATAAGTATTCGGATATAAGTATTTGAAGGTAAATATTCTGATATATATGTTCTGACATAAGTATTCCGATCTAAGTATTCCGGTATAAGCAATCCGATACGATAACTCCGATATGAGTATTCTCGGCATGAGTGTACCGATATAAGCATTACACCGCGCGAGTATTTGGGTATAGTCCGTTGACCCGAGTATTCGATACGGTGTCTCTATAAGTCTTAATGTTTCCGCGTACGATCTCGGATCGCTAAAAAGTCCGAAGAGGTTTCGTATTTCAAAATGCTCGCATCTTCTCGATGCTAACTCGAAAGAACCGAAATTTGTTCCGAATCCTCCGATGTCGGTAAGTGTACCTACCCATCGAGTCCGATTTATGTGTATGATTTCTCACTACTCGCTCGTGCAAGGCTCAATGTATATGTTCACCGCGTCCAAGCCGGACCGTTATCGTGCGCATGCCTCCGTATATGTATCTATTCAACGCGTCCCGGGCCGTGTTCTCGTTATCGTGCATGTTCCACCGCATCACTCACCGCTGGCCCTCACAAAGGGCCGGGCTCTCGTTTTATGCATGTGATTTGATGATTCGATGATATGGGGACGGTGGCCGTGATGGCATATGATCCGTTCGTTCGACCGCGTCCCGTACTAGAGGGCCGGGTCTTCATACCGCATCCCTCACCGGGAGGGTCGGATCCGTACACATACGACGCGACAATATATGGTCCGGTTATGCTAATTTGTGATCCGAAAGTATGCATTTCGATATTCGGATAAGATATGCATTTTCTTTTGATTAAAGAT